>NC_048230.1:87902967-88034949 GCF_002007445.2 Ailuropoda melanoleuca
TGCTCCCGGCTCAGGGACTCAGTCTGCTCTTTCCAGAGTGCGGGTCCGCGGTCCGCCCGCTCCCTGGTGCCAGTGGTCCGCCAGCCGCCCTGCGCGCGCGCTCCTGGAGCTCGCGTTCTATGTCTGC
This sequence comes from Ailuropoda melanoleuca, assembly GCF_002007445.2. Classification (NCBI taxonomy): domain Eukaryota; kingdom Metazoa; phylum Chordata; class Mammalia; order Carnivora; family Ursidae; genus Ailuropoda; species Ailuropoda melanoleuca. Next base: position 87,903,095 of record NC_048230.1, read on the forward strand.
TGTCTTGCGGGTGCCGTCCGCGAGTCCGCCTGCTCCCCCGCGCAGGTGGCCGGCCAACCGCCAGCCGTCCCACGTGCGCTCCCGGAGCTCCCTTCTCAGTCTGCTGTCTCAAGCGTGCGGGTCCGCGGTCTGTCCGCTCCCCCGTGNAGGTGGCTACCGCTTCCCGGCGCCCTGACACGGCGGCTCCCTCCCCCTTCTGTTTAGCTTCCGATATCTGTGCGCGGTTTCACGGCTCCCCGCTTCGTACCTCGATACTCAGCGCTGGAGATGTTCATTTGTAGAGATCCAGATGTATCTTCCTGCGTCTCAGGCTGATTCCGTGGATGTTCCTGCTGGTCTGGTACCTATCCAGCTCAACTCAGGGGACCGGCTGGAAAAGGGGTCCCCTACTCCTCCGCCATCTTAACCTCCTCCTCTTCATTTCTTTTCTTTTATTTTTATTTTTATTTTTTTTTGAGAGAGCAAACTGGGGGAGGGACAGAGTGCGAGGAAGAGAGAGAATCCCAAGCCGTCTTCATGCTGAGCGCAGAGCCTGGTGCTGGGCTGTCTCACGACCCTAAGATCATGACCTGAGCCAAAATCAAGACTTGGACATTTAACTGCCTGAGCCACCCAGGCACCCCTACATTTCTTCACATTTTAGAAAATTACTTGTGGATTTGAATTTTTGGGTCCTGATAAGTTTGATTAATTTCTCATTTGCATTTTCTTCTTTGTATCCACCAGCTAGTTATGGAACTTGTATAACTCATTTTATTGGTCATATTACTTAACACAATTTCCTTTATTACTCTCTTAAGAGGCTCTAGTTCTGGGGCGCCTGGGTAGTGCAGTCGTTAAGCGTCTGCCTTCGGCTCAGGGCGTGATCCCGGTGTTCTGGGATCGAGTCCCACATCGGGCTTCTCGGCTGGGAGCCTGCTTCTTCCTCTCCCACTCCCCTGCTGTGTTCCCTCTCTCACTGGCTGTCTCTCTGTCACATAAATAAATAAAATCTTTAAAAAAAAAAAAAAGAGGCTCTAGCTCTATGAATAATTTATTTATGCTTTTTTTTTTTTTTTTTTAAGGATGGGAATGGCTGTAATACCTTCTGAATACTTGCATGTTTGCAAACATCCTGGTCAATATTGAATATTTGGGTCGCCATCCTTTACTCTCAGATCTTACAGGCATCATCCTGATGCATGGTTGGCTTTCTTCCTTCCTTTTGTCCACCCATCTGTCTGTCATCACGCAGTCATTCTTTTATTCCTCTAACACATGGTTTGTTAGTGTTTTCTGTGTCTTGGCTCTCTGGTGGCATTTAGTGGCATGGAAGAGAAGGCAGGTGCCCTCTGTGGATTTCTTTTAAATTTCCCTGATGTTGGTCCTTCTAGGACATACTTGAGCCTTTCCATAGCTGGGAGGTTGTGTCTTTGCTTATTGCTTTTTCTGTATTTGCTCTGATCTCTTCTTTTGCAGTTTCTGTCCTGTGGCTGACTTCTAAGTTTCTGCTCCTTTTGCTTATAGTCTTGCCCTCTTGATATTGGAAGGATTACATGAATTGATTTTTCTGAATCATTAACTTTTTTATGGTATTGGATCTGTTGCTAACTATATCTGCTGCTTGACTTTTCTTTCTTAAACAGATTTCAAATTATTTATTAAAGTAATTATGTGCATAATTAAAGATCAGGTAATACCTAAAGGCTTATAATGAAAAATAAACGCCTTTTCCTGTTTTTCCTTCTCCCAGTCCTGTTCCACACAAATGAGCACCTTTAACATATTTTTTAAAAAGATTTTATTTATTTATTTGAGAGAGGTAGTGCACGCGTACTAGCAGAGGCAGAGGGAGAGGGAGCAGATTCCCCTTCTGAGCAGGGAGCCCGACGAGGGGCTTGATCCCAGGACCCTGGGATCACGACCTGAGTTGAAGGCAGATGCGTAACCGCCTGAGCTACCCAGGTGCCCCACCTTTAACATACTTGAAACTGTTTCATTGAAACTATTATGTCTTGATATATTAAACTCTGGCATTACTTCATGCTACTTAGTACTGTTCACTTCCTACCCCTTCTGTCTTTCTAGTATTATGGTATAATTAATTAATTAATTATTTTTGATTCATTATTTTTAATTGAATTAATAAATAGTGTTTGCATTGTCATGATTCTGGAAATGTTAGTTACCACAGAATCAGACCGTATCTTAGGATTTTTTTGGTCTTATTCAGCCTTTTGCTTTTCTAGGATTATGTACTTGTCTTTCTCTTGAAATTTTACTGAAAGTACTGTATACTCCTGCTGCTCCAAACTGCTGTTTGCCACACATCCCTTCTAGAGGCCCCTTCTTTGAGAACCCAGTTCTGGAACCCTCACCGTGCTCCCTGTGGATGGGTTGCTCCCCGGGCTGCCAAGCCCTCATCTTGCGTGAGCCTGGCCATGATTTCTCTCCCAGAGAATGTCCACTGTTTCTCTGGGTCCCATGTCTTCCTCTTTTTTGGATTATTGTTATTTTGTACAATAATTCTTCATTGTTCCAAATCTGCTCCATTGGCATTTGTACAATATATAGACCAAGTGGGGCAGAGAAAACGTCCCACTCCCCCTTTTTTAAAGACTTGCAAATTGAAGAAACATTTTGAATCATTTAAAGAACAGTATTAGTTTGAAATGCTCGTGAACAGTTTTCTGTTACCAATTATGCCCTGGAATAGCAAAACTGAAATTGCTTTAGTGTCTCCTTAAACTTTGCTACAGTTCATGATTATGAACCAGACATGTGCCAACAGCGTGATAGATGTTGACTTCAGTCTAAAGTAGATGTTGACCAAAGAGTTGCCTGTTATTTCTGCCTTCAAATAGCTTATGGCCTAGAAAGCAATAAAGGCACATAGGCATGGAGGAGGAGAGAAGAATCCATTCACTTGGTGTGTGGAGTGGAGGAAGGCCAGCCTCTGGCCTCCCAAATGCTGTGGGTTGTTTCTTCTCTTTCAGTGGAGGGGAAATGGTTATTCCTTTCCTATAACTCTTGAAATTTTAAAATTAGTCCCCATCAAAGCAAAAGCCCAGGCCACTGATAGAATGAAGAGTTAAGAAGTGTTAGAAGGGCAGTGATACCTTGTTCTCCAATAGAGTTAGGGAGTGGAGAGCAACATCATAAAAATCCCGGCTACTAGAATATGTCGTGTTTCGTGAGGATGGGTGATCAGTGTTCAGAGCGTCAGCATATGTAATAAAATGTTGCGGGATTACACTCCAGACTTGCTCAGGCATCCCTTCACATTGCTGCATCCTTTAGGGCTGTGACTGGGGGTGTGATCCCAAGCATTGCCACTGCCCTCCATTGTCCATGTGTGTAAACCAGTGTAGGATGCTGGTTAACGGAGGGCCAGGTAACAAGTTACACAGAGTGAATTAATTGCATTAGTCACATTAATCACATGACTCATTTCAACAAGTTTAAAATGTTTCTGCTTTGGGTCCTCCCAGAGTAAAAGGATTTAGATACAGAGAGGTCTTCCAGGAAGCACAGGGAGACAGGGCAGAGAAGAGCCTACTAAGGCCACATTGATGATCCCTGGGGACCCTATGGGGGACTATATAGAACTTTTTCAGAGTTGGCACAATGATGGGTGAGGAAGCTGGGTTTTGAACCCTTCAACTCTCATCTCTTGGTGACTGAAGTTACTCCTAGAGGTGTTGACTCGGGGCTAGCCCCTGCCCCTGGCCAGGTGGTGTTCTCAGACAGAGAGGTACAGGTCGAAAGTTGTGGGCTTACAGGCGGTTGTCTGCTGACATTGCAGTGACCTCTAGGCTAGGGGACACAGTGGGTGCTGGTAGCATCTGCTCTAGTGGGCCAACTTGGAGATCTGAGGGCAGCTGCATTGATAGAGAAACACATGCCTGGGCTGATCTTGAACCCCTTGGTGCATCCCACAATGGCCTACAACAAGCCCCACTGTTTGTGTCTGTGTGGTGAGGGAGTACACTGATGGGACTTAGTGAAGTAAGAATAATAGGAAAGACAACTGAACACCCCCATCCTCACCGCCCCCCCTTCATTTTTGCATGCCTAAGAGGGTTTTTGTAAACAATGGGGAATTAGAAAATAAAATTAGCTTGCACGATTTCAGATGGAAACAGATGCCTGCCTGCTTGCTTTTTTTTTTTTAATTCCCACAAAAACCTCAAGCAGAGTTAATAATGTATGAAAATTAGGTACCGTGTGTGCACTTTGCTTCGTAATGTTTTTATTAAGCAGCCCGTTGATTTAAAAATAACACGACAGTTGACATAATGGCAGACGCTGCAGTGTATATGGAAACATCCTCTTCAAATGTTCTGTCAGGTTTTCCATTACACAAGGAATTTTTTAAAAAAAGCTTTCAGAATTATCACATAATATGAAATTATATCAAATTACAGTTTGATAAGACAAATTGCCCAAATACAAATTTCAGTTGCTTTTAAAAAAATGGCCTGGTCAATTAGAGATAATCTATAGAAGTAGGTTTCTACAGATTGTTTAAAATTCCATGGTAGATTCACACTTCTGTGATTTTTGCCCATATCATTTGCTGGTTGGAATTTGCCTTCTCTTCTTTCCCCTTCCCACCCTCTGCCACTCTGGCCTGTAGGTAGCAGGAAGAAACGGAGAAGCAAAAGGTCGTAGACCCAGGGGTGTCCAATAGCTCAGGAGATGCCGTGGTTCTGAAGGCAAAGCCAGTCTGTAGCAAGTTGCTGTGCGTTGGACCAGCAGGTGGAAGTATCCCCATCCAGAGTTTGAGCGTAGGTCTCTGCCATTCTTTGAAGAATCCACTTCTGAAAGTGTCTCGGTCCATTATGGAAGGATAGTGGGCTGTTCCAGTCACCATGCCGGCCCCCTTGGGCTCTACTGCATCTTCACGGTAGCAATGCCGGCTCGCCGCCTGGTGTATGTGGTCTAGGAGAGCACACTGAGGCACAGGGAAGTCCAGTAATTCAGCCTAACCCTCAGGAGGTTCATTGCTGATTGAATATTTCTGTATTCTGTAGTGCTTCACTCATACATTACCTTGAAATTATGAGCTATTCAACAAAGCATATATCTAGCGTCAGCTTGTTTTGTTTATCTGCAGAGTGAGCGAAGGACTACACGGGGCAGTTTAAACGACAGAGTCAGGGCATTTTTACTGGTGGTGGAGTTGCTGGACACTAAGGAAAGACAGTGACCATTGTGGAAAGTTCTAAAGCTATTGAAATGATTTGACAGGGCTGATCTGTTTGGGACATTTTGTCCTTTAACTCATATCCTTACTTCCAAGGGAGCCTGGCTGGGCATGTCCTTCCTTTGCAATCTCCTGTGATTGCCCAGTTGTGCCTCCTGACACCAGCAGGGCCACAGGTGTGGGCCAGCACCCTCAGAGTAATAATACCTTGTGGTATTTTAAAAAGTAATTGCAGAAGAGACATTTGATCTTTATGACTTGCACCATAAGACTTTCTTGGAATCTTTGCAAGGGGTTGGTTGGAACAGAACTTTTCCATCTCCACTACGGTCTATAAAAATCATAGTAACTGACTTCATGGGGCTTGAGTTTTTCTTTTGTTATTTTCTTCACTCTCTAATTAGATTTTGCTCATATGCAGGACAGAAACAGGCTGGCAGGAAATAACCAGCGTTAAAATAACTCAAAGATGGGGCTGAGGGGGTGGGCCCAACATTGCCCTAGCAAGAATAGAGACCAAGTTTGCTGTCCTGGACCTGTAGCTCACCCCAGGAGCTTTTGCTTCAAAAGGAGGCAGGTCAGCTGGAGTCTTGGCTGGGAGTCTGGGAGACCTGGTGCTCTTCCCAGCCTGGCTGGTGCCTAGATGTGGTCTTGGGTGTGCTCTCTCTCAACTGACTTCACCTCCGTAGTTCTCAAAAGCAATCTGGGAATCATAATATCTGCCCTTGACTTCTTGGAATGCTAAAGGTGGCAAACTGGTTATCATAGTCTAAGGGGTCATTTGTTTCCTGAGTGTGAAGAAAGACTTTAAAGAACTGAAGTTAAAATTTCAGGTTATGTCTGTGGTTCCTTTGAGGAAGGAGGTACTCTCTTCTGTCAACTGTAGGCTCCAAAAGGAGAAAGAGGGGGGCACCTGGGTAGCTTAGTTGGTTAAGTGTCTGCCTGTGGCTTGGGTCATGATTTTGGGTTCCTGGGATCGAGCCCTATGTCAGGCTTCCAGCTCAGTGGGGAGTCTGCTTCTCCCTCTCCTGCTCCTTCCCTTTGCTCGTGCTCTCTTTCTTTCTCAAATAAATAAGTAAATAATCTTAAAAAAAAAAAAGGAGGCAGACCTTTACATGGTTTTCATGGGACATATGGGAATTTATGAGGACATCGACAAGAAGCTGTAGTTTTTTGCTCTCATTCCCCCAGACCACATTGGAAGCAAGTTTAAGACACTATCTCACTCTAAGAGTGATCCTTCCATCAGGAATTCCTGGGCACCTGTTTTGTTCTAAAATGACTTGCAAAGAAGTTGGTTTTCTAGGGCCCCTTCAAACCTGCACTCAGCACCTAGCGGCCTGGCGGGCTCCAGTGCTCCCCAGAGAGGTAGGCGGAAGGGACCCCAACAGCAGACACGGGTCAGCTCTGCCACCTCTGCTTCCACCCTTCCACCCACGTGGGTGTTCTCAGTTATAGGGCAGCAAACCTCACCTGAGCTTCTCTTGGAGTGGGCGGAGTCAGGGGAGCCTGGAGTCCGACTGCACACACAGTGCTGAGCGCTCAGGCTTTCTCGTTGCGGTACTCCTGGTAGCTCATTAGTGTCCACCAAAGGCTGAAGTGACTCGTGTTGTGTTTTCTGTCATCATCACACTGGAGCATTCCACAGTGTGCAGTGATCAGCTTTTGAGGATCCATCTAAAGTGCTGTATTGTGGGTGAAAGCACAGGGCAGGTAAGAACGATTCCCTGTTTGTTTGGTGCTCTCCACGTGCTAGCGGCCATGCCTGTGCCACATGCTGTCCCCACTCGGGCCCTGGGCCGGCAGACCAGGTGGGAGATGGTGTAGCATTTACAGAAGAGCAGACGGATGTGTGAAGGATTGAATGGCCGGCCCAGGAGCTGCTGTCTGCATACAAGACTGCTGTACCCACCCTGGAAGCCAGGACTCACCCGTAGTGCTGACACTCAGCATCACGTGGCTGGGTGGATCCCATGTAGTTTCCTTCCCCTGAGATCTGGTACAGAGTTGTGCAGCCACATAGCTGACGTGACAACAGTTCGAGTCTTCCTTCCCTCTGAGGCTGTCACTCTTAGAACAGGTCCCGCTCGTTCATCTCTGCACTCACTCATGCCGTGTTTAGTGTGTGCCACCCCGTGCAGGTCACGTGGTTGTCTGAGTTAATGGGGAGCTTGGGGAAAATGTGTTCCCAGGGCTCCCGCACACCACCAGCACCCCAGTCTTCTGTGCTGCTTTGCCACATCTGGTCTGTCCCCCAAGTCTCTGGCTGTAGTTACCACCTGTAGTGCATCACCTGCCATTCCCTGGTGGTGACACTTCAGTTCCTGCTAGTGGTGCACCCTCACCTCTCTCACCCCTTGCTCTTTACTGTATTTTCCTGGGTTGTCCCTGCCTTCACCTTGGCCTCTTGCTCTGCAGCCGCTCCTTGCCTTCTGTCGTCTGCCCGTCGTTTTCTGCTTAGGTGGCCTGAACTGCCTATGTTCTCTGCCTCCATGTGTCTGGCCACGAAGAATGAATATACAGGATGATGCTGGTCTCTGTAATTCCCATGCCTTCTCAGCCCTCCTAGAGGACATTGACTCCCACCCCACTCTCAACCCTGGCTTTTATTGGTTCTCCCTGACCTACCTCTGCCAGTTCCTCCCCGAACTTGGGGCTTGCCCCCTCTTGAGACCTGCCACACTCTGGCCACTCTGTGTTCCTTGCTGTGATGCCCTGGTACTGACTGCTTGCTTTGGTCCTCCCTGCTCCATGACTGGGCCTTGAGAGTCCCCGTCCTGCTTGCATTCTCTTGATGCTGGCAGTTGGAATGTTTCCTGCTCTGTGTCTGCCTTGTGTCAGTGGATGGGCCTGGGGCCAGACTCATCTCTCTCACCCCGGTCTGCCTTTCTGACTGCTGTTGACAGGCCACACAGGGTCTTTTTCTGAGGACAAGTGCCAGGGACATTAGAGAGCTAACTCTAGGCCCTTGTTGCTTTGGGGAGATTTAGAATAGTGGCAGCTCTCAGAATGAGGAGAGGATGTCTAGAGTTACATAGAGATGAGCTGTGGCAGGGCTGAGCTGAAGGAATCCACTGTCCTGTCAGAGAGGTCCTCCACCTCCTTCCTGTTTAAGCCATACTCAGGTAGGTTTATAGCTCTTGCAGCTGAGAGCAAAATATCTCATAAAATACCCACTGAACTAAATGAGAATATAGATGTTCAGTAGGTTATGTAACTTGCATATGGTTTCACAGCATGCAAGTGGCTGAGATGGGACCAAACTCTAGGCTAGTAGACACCAAACTTCACATTGTTTTCAGGGAGCCACATGCTCTCTTTTCTTAATTGATGAACTTCATTTAAGATGTATATTGACTGGGTGTTATACGCAACTAATGAATCATCGAACTTTACATCAAAAACCAGGGATGTACTGTATGGTGACTAACATAATATAATAAAAAAAATTAAAAAAAAAAGATGTATATTGAGCGCCAGCTGTAAGTCATGCCCTGTTCTAGGTGCCAGGGACACAGAGGCAAGCCAAGCAGACCCCTTGACTTCCTGCGGCTGACTGTCTACCAGTTATATAGTTGATGATCTCCATTTACTACAAGCCAGGCCCTGTTCTAAGCACTTGGCATGTATGAAGGGTAATATTATAGTCCCCCCCCCCTTTTTTTTAAGAGAGTGAGAGGAGTATGAATAGTGTGGGGGGGAGGGGCAGAGGGAGAGGGAGAGAGAGAATCTTAATCAGGCTCCATGCTCAGTGCAGATCCCGACATGGGGCTCGATCTCATGACCCTGAAATCGTGACCTGAGCCAAGAGTAAGAGTCAGACGCTTAACAACTGAGCCACTCGGGCGCCCCTGTAATCCCCATTTTAAAGCAGAGGAAGCTGGGGGTACTGGCAACCCCTACCACTCTGCCTGTAGTATACAGCAGGCCAGGCTGTGATCCTTCTTTGCCCTTGTCTTCATTGCTAGAAGATATGCGGGGACCTTGAGGCCATCTCTGTTTGCCAGATTAAAGAGAAACTGGTTCTGACATGGGTCCAGCTCCTTGGTTTAGCATCAAGCTGCCTGTACATTTCTGTCTTGATGGTTGAGGAAGTCAGAAGGCTCAAACACAACAATAACTCAACATTAATTAGCTGGAAATAAGGCTGGCTGATAAACCTTTCTCTGTAGCCCCTGCACCTCCTCAGGTCCTGTTGGCTGTGATTTCCATCACATGCCCGTGTGATAGCAGGGCCAGACATGGCCACTTCTGAAGTAGCAAGTGGCTCGGGTCAGCAGGGAGAGAGGAAGAAGCCGTGAAGATGACTGTACCTGTGGTGCTGGCAGCTGACAGTGGTTCTTCTGTCGGACACTGATGATAATACAGTTGTCACTGGCTTGTTCAGAGTGAACGGGATCACACGGGGGAGGGGGGGGAAGTGCAAAGTGGAGGTTCCTAACAGAGGGCCCATATCTGTCCCATTGACATGATGTCTGTCCAGATGTTTAAGAAGAAATGAGTGTCCTTAGGTGGGGCGTGTCCTTAGGTGGGGCTTGTCTTCTCCGGTGTGGCTGCAGTCTCTACCATGCCCTGTTGTCTGGTACTTTGTTACTTCTCTCATTTTGCTACCCACCTGGTCCTTCAAGGCATTCAGGTTTGCAAGCCCTGCAGTAGTACGCATGTGCGACTAGTTTATTCTAACATTATGCAGTTTGAGCACGGACCTCTTCATGACGAAGAAAATTCTTTATTTGCTCTGGATTTAATTGTGAGTTGGGGAGTTTGGGGTCTAGATATTCCCATCTCCCCCATCTTAGCCCCCTCAGAACTTTCCAAGATCCACCATGAGAGGTACAGGCTGTCCATAGACTAGTTATCCGGCCCTGGCAGCGTCTGTGCGCCCAGAGCTGCCTTTAGAAGGTTGGATGTCTCCCTATGACGCCAGAGCCTATATGGATTGGACAGTGTTTGCTTTGTATTATGGACACCCTTGTCAGTTAATTAACAAACAGAGAAAAAACCAAAAGTACTCCATTTCAGTGTTTGTAGATCATGTATTCACAGGACCTGTAGTGGTTTACATTCTCCTTGACATGCATCTCCCTGTTAATTTGAAAGCTGTTGACATCCTACATGATTCCATATGCATTACCAATTTCTTTTCTTCTTCTTCTTTCTTTCTCATTTGTTTCCTAAAAAAAAAAAATCCAATTGCTTTCTTGCCTTAAGATGTAAATTCCAAGTTTTGGCTGCCTTGGATTCCAAGTTTTCTGAGAAAAGGCTTAAATTTATTAGGTTAGTTCACAATGTTCTCACAGAGAACTTCGAGGCATGGAACCATATGTGGTTGGGGTTGTATTAAGATAAATAATGTAAGAGAATCAGCATTACATCGTTCACAGAAACTTGGGCTACGCCTGTTGCTTCAATAATTATCACACATGATTTACAAGTGTGGTCCATGGTGGGAGGGGACAGGGTTGGGGTGAAAGGTCAAATCGATGTTTCCACAGTTTCACACTCTGCTGATGGCATCTCCGAGTCAGTGCAGAATCAGATGGGCACTGTGGGCACCGGAGGAACCTCCGAGAAGCCTGCTTTAATTGGGAATTATTCCCTGTCACCCTCCCAGGGTCTGGCTTCTCACCAGCATTTAAGAGTAGAAAGTAAAGAACAGGTTGTTGACAAACAGGCCTTTGCATGAGATTGAATCTTAGCAGTAAGGAGAGGCTTGGTTAGGCTAAGTCACTGATACTCACATTTTCTACATTTACCTCTTAAGAGAGGACACAAAACAGAGAGGGTTCTTTTTATTTTTTTATTTATTTTTTTTATTTTTATTTATTCGACAGAGATAGAGACAGCCAGCGAGAGAGGGAACACAAGCAGGGGAGTGGGAGAGGAAGAAGCAGGCTCATAGCAGAGGAGCCTGATGCGGGGCTCGATCCCACAACGCCGGGATCACGCCCTGAGCTGAAGGCAGACGCTTAACCGCTGTGCCACCCAGGCGCCCCGAGAGGGTTCTTTTTAAAATAAAAATCATGCTTTCTTAGTGCTTAACTTGGAACATGTTCATGATTTTATGTGTGTGTATGTATAATTTGTCTATAGATACACACATATTTATTATACATATATGTATAAACACATACACAGACACTGATGTAAATGTAAGCTGCTGGCAGCGGAAGGCAACTTAGCACAGTTCACTGCAGAACATTGATTTCCAGATGTTTGGATTCATGAACTAGGAAAATAAAAAAATAAAAAAGTAATTGAGGGGGGTGTCCAGCATGGAGTGCCAACTCTGTGTTTTCTAAGATCATTAACAAATTTCTTTAGTGATGGCTGTTAGCTAAACTTATCATGGTGATCAGTTTGCAATATGTACAAATATCAAATCATTATGTGTAGACCTGAAACTCCTATAATATATGATTATTATATATAGCTCAATAAAGTTTTTTTAAATTACTAAAATGCACATGAAATTTACCATTCTAGCCATTTTTAAGTGTGCAGTTCAGTAATGTTAAGTATATTCACATTGTGCAATCCAAGATCGTTTTTGGGGGGGGAAAAGAGCAAGACAGAAGGACCCACATATACTATCCTCCTCATTTCATAAAAAAAAGGAGCATTTTAACACCAAAAGGGGAATGAGGATGGAAGGCTTTTGTCTTAGATGCAAGAAATTCCTATTATCTGTGGCAGAATAGTACAGAGAAAAATGCACCAAGTACACAGTTCAGTAGCTGATACTTTCACAAGACTTTGTTGATGAAGGAAGCTATGTGTTGGTTTACATCCTGGTGCAAGCATTTTATTGTTAGTGGTCCAAGTGCCAGTAGCAAGCAGTTCACATACTGGCACTGGTCAGCAGCCCTGTTCTATATACATGGTTGTGTTTTTATAAAAGTAAAAGTTGGCAGTTATGGTAGAAGCCTGTATATATTGATTCCACTATGATCCCATTTTCTTCTCTGTCATCTCAAACTTAACTACTGTACTGAAGTTGGTTTGTGTTCTTCTAGTCATACCACATCGGCATAAGCCCATGAGCAACATATAGTGGTGTTTTGTGTAAGTGGAATCCTGCCGCGTATAGCATTTTGAAACTTAATTTGGTTCACATAACATCCATTTTGATATATGTAGATCTGCTTTACGGTATTGCTTTATTTGACTATACACCACAATACATTTATTTATCCTTCTGTCAGTGGATATTTAGGTTGTTTCTGGGTTTTTGCTGATAACAAACAATAGTGCAGTTTGTACTCATTCCTGTGAGCCCTTCCTATGCACATAAATGGGAATTTATCCAGGGGAGTTTTTTGAGAGGAGAGTTGATGGGTCAAAGATGAAGTGATGTCTTCATTCACAAAGTCTAATTAGCATGTTAACCAACCTCATTGTTTACTGCAACTTTTCAGGTAAATGGGGAGTGGGAAAGATAATATTTTAAGTCAACCATTAATAAATGTGGTTTTCTGGACCAAATTGAGAGCTGCTGATTGTTGTTCTGTCTAAAGATTCAGTTCAAAGTCTGTCTATAATCAAGAGATGACATGGCAGGTTGGTTATAGTGTTTTCTTTGTGTGCTTGGATGTGGGACAGTGATTGGCAGGGAGAAGCCAGCTCTTCATTAAGTTTCCGTCTTTCCATGTGAACCATAAAATGTTTGCAGTCCTGGTCTGGGAGGCAGATGAAACTGGGTGTTGCTGTCTCTCATTACAGATGGCTTTTTTGGTCTAAGAAAATCCTCTGGGCCCAAACTCGGCCAATGTGCTCTGACAAGTTTCTCAGCAGGCCTTTCTGGAGTGTCCTTGCTGTTGCTCAGAGTGTCAGATGATCTGTTTCTTTCGACTGTCTAGTCTGTGGTTTCCTTGAACAAGTTGGGGAGATTATCCAGGGGAGAATGGACCCAGGTTCCTCTGGAGTCGGATGCCAGAGGCACGTCCCCCAGCTGGCCCAGAGGAGGTCTGATAGGGCTCCTGGGGCCAGCGTCCCTGTGTAGCCACCATGCGGCCTACCAGGAGCATTTAGGGTTTTGGCTGTGGGTAAGTTCAGTCTCAAAGAACAAACAGAACTGAGACGATCTAAAATTGCTTAATGTCCTTTATTCAGGGCCTTCTCTCTTCAGCAAATAGAGGAGAGTGTTGATCACTATTTAGAAAACAGCAAGTGGGAAGACAACTTGGTTAGGAAAAGTTATAGAGACATCAGTGGGAAAAAAAAAAAAAACCAGAATAAAAACTTTTTCACTTACGGGGCTCTTTTCAGCCTGTCAATGAAGCCTGTTTGTTGACCATTTTCAAAGAGCACATGGCAAGATGAGTTATGGGTAGGGAAAAGTCCAGTGAGATCACAGGTGTGACTAATCTGTGTTAACAATTCAGGTGCCTGACAAACATTTTGCAGACCATTTGGCACATGTGAAACACTGTGGCACACTGGGTTATCAGACAGAAGCATGTTCAGTGGTTGCTGTGTGTGAAGTAATCAGTGTTTTGGATATATGGACACGTTTACGTTTGTAAAACAAGTCTTTTTACTTTCTATAATCAGCTGTCAAAGCTTGAAAAACAGCAGCAGAGGAAAGAAAAGACCAGAGCCAAGGGGCCTTCTGAATCAAGCAAAGAAAGAAATGCCCCCCGAAAAGAAGACCGCAGTGCCAGCAGTGGGGCGGAGGGCGACGTGTCTTCTGAGCGAGAGCCGTAGACTTAGGGATGGAACTCAGGTAGGAGCCTCCCCTCCCTGCTCTGTCTTCTCACATTTTGGGCAAATGGTAACAAATGGAGAGCAGAATGGCTTTTGAGGCAGAATTCATTTTATGGGCATTCATCCATAGCTTCCTGGAATCTGTCTCCTTCCTGGATGGAGAGAAAAGTGTAGGTGTGGGCGGGGAGCCCATGGGCATGGGGTGTTCTCCTTCCTCACTTGCCTGTGTTGGCCGACAGCTGCTGCTACTGTGTATCCAGAGTGTTCACAGATGTGTGATCCAGACTGGGAGCCTCACCCGAGCCCTTCCTCACCACTGCTCCCTCCTCTCCACTCCTGCTTTCAGCAGCTCCAGCAGGGACCGCGGTCACCTGCAGCCTGCGCTTCTCATAGCTGCCCGCCTCATGTTCTTCCATACTTCAATTTGTCCTGCCTGGCACTGACTGTGCTCCCAGTTTCCCTTTCCTAAAATCGGGCTTCATTCTCATCACTTCCACACCCAGGAATGCATCTTCAGTCCACCTCCCTGCCTGAAGGTTGGAGGCATCTAAAACTTGATCCAGCCATCTGATGGCCTTTGCTCAAGTTCCTCCCCCCAGTGAGCACATTTTTGAGAGCCTCTTACTTGTTAGAGTTCACAAGTTTAGGGAGAGGCATAGAAATAGACAACAGTGTCGTTTGTTGTGGAGGTGGTGGGAATGTAAGGGGGTGGAGAGGGAAGTTGGGGAGACTCCGCAGAGGGGAGGACCCCAGAACCAGACCTCAGAGGACATATGGAAATGGGCAGATGAGGGGTGAGGATGGGAGCTGCCTAAGTCAGGAGAAGAGCAGATGCAAACACTGTTGGGTGTGGGACAAGGACAGAGTTCTGGAACTGAGGTGGAAAAGAATGGATGAAGCACTGGGTACATTTCGGAGTGGGATTGTCTGGGGAGCCTCTGTAAAATTAGAGAAGTAGGAAGGTTCTGGGTCATAAGGGTCTGGTGTGCAACTGGGAAATTTGGATTTCATTCTGGGATGGTGGGAAACCTCTGAAATGGTTCGAATGTACAAGTGACATAATCAGGTCCAGAGTTTAAGGAGATCATGCTAGCAGCCAAGAGGAGTGAGGCTGGAACCAATAGGTAAGTTAGGAGGGAGTAGCAGAAATCAAGAGAGGAGCAAGGTCTTGTCATACGTTTCGGAGCCTTCAGCTTTTATATAGTCTGTGGTTCAGACCAAGTCAGCATACAGGTTCATTGTGGAGGTGTTGAACGATGATGGGAGAGGAGAACATTCATAAGGCGGTTTCTGCCTTCTTTTTCCCTTCCAAAAGGGAAGTCCCTCTGTGAAATGACCTTTAGGATTCACACTACCAGACACTGAGCTATATTACAGAGTCCGCAGTGATAATTGGGCATAGGGGAACTGGTTTACAAACACGGACAGACCAAAGGGACAGAACAGAGTGCTCAGAAAGGTTGCATTGTTGACTCTCTGATAGTTTTAAAGGGAGGGAGGCACTGGATAATAAATCCTGTAATGTCCCCTTGGCTTTTCCCCTAATGACTGTTTCCTTCTCTGTTCTTTGGGCGATGACAGAGCCGTGGTCACTGGTCTTGGCTGATTTTTCTCACACTCATGTGAAAGTGAAGCAGGAATCAGAGGGAGGTTTTTTCACACTCAGCCTCACTTGTCACAGTCACAAGCCTCCCCCCATCCCCTTTTCTTGGTCTGAACCTTAAGATATGGGTTTTTATTCATGAACTGAAACAGTCGGCGTCAGTTAGGGAGAGACTTCTGAAAAGTGCTATGTGGTGTCTAAATAATGTTAAATATTCATGAACTCACAGTAACATTTACATGTGTAATTTGTGGTATTTACATCACATAAAACTTCCATTCCCACCCCTTTAAAACTTTGTGATGATTTGCTCATATCAGTGGTCAGTTTTGTCATCACAAATATTGCTACTGCTTCTGACTTACAGTCTGAACAGAGACCCTTAATCTGCAGGGTAAAGCAGGGAGTGGCTCTTGAAGTTCTAGCTCATTATGCCGGTCTAGCAATAACTAGCAATACTCAGAAACTCACTGAGTTCTTATTTCCATCCTGCCAATTTCTGTGTGGCAATAAGTTGTGTCATTTTTGCTTCCTTGGTTTTTCTTCATCAACTAAAAGAGTAGAATTCATCCCCCTTTACCAGTGATGTTGTGAAAGGCAGGTAGGTAGAGCCATAATGCCAGGTGACCGTCCTAGCAGGCTGGGGTGAGAGGGGAAGATCAAAGGGTGCTCCTGCCATGTTTCTGTGGTGCTTCTTCTTAAGCCTCTCCTACCCCCTAGGAATCGTGTTGGAGAGAACGCCCTGGTACCAGCTCCTGCCCCCTGGACGAAGGATGAAGGACTGGCCAATCTGATGGCCAGGGAATGACATTCATTATAGTGGGTGGTTCCTGGGTTCAGAAGCAAAATCCAGACTCGACATTTTCTATTTCTCCTCCTTGGACCAAGGGCAGCTGCCCAGCCTGCACGGTGTTTTGCTCTCTTGGCCCTACTCTGACACGGCACCATGTGTTTTCCCTTTAGTTTTAAGATTATATAAATAATAGCTTCTTCCCCAGTGAGTGTTGGGATTTTATAATAAATTTTTAAAAATTGAATTTTCAGACTCCCATGATGAACTCAATGAATAGATAAGGAATAAATATATAATCACTCATCTCCCAGTAACCAAACCCAGCTTAACAACATAAACACAAAAACACACAAATTCAAACGTGCCTTGGACCTTGTATTTTCAAAATGGCTTTAAAAAATTCTTATGCCACCTAGTTGATTTCCTTCTTGATCACATTATCTATCTGCTCATGTATTTTATAAACTTAATGTTCTGATTTTTGATGTAACTGTTTCTGTTCAATACTCTGAATCTTTGTTTTATTTATTGATGGGTATGGATTCTACTTTTTATATCAGTGCAAAACATAACTTTCTATTTGTGTTAGATTTTGGCCTCAGAGTAATTCCCGTAGATTAGTTAGTTTAGTTAGTTAGAATAATTCCAGTAGTAAGGTATCCTGGGCATTAGTATCCTGTGGCCAGTGGGCAATTTGGGAGTGATTTTGTCATTTCTGTGGGCAAGAAAAACACCCGAAAGCCCCATGCATAGAGGAAGAGACAGTAACTCTGTATCACAGAACGTTCTGGAGAACATGTTCACAGTAGAAAACAGCACACAGTAAAACGGGGAAGAGGTGAAGGTGGGTGTTTCTTTCCAACATCTCCCAAGGTTTAAGAGGCAAAATTTCTCATAGATGTGTAGATATTTATTTTTTGCTTTTCTAAAATCGGTGGAAAAGTGAAAAACCTATAATCATATTTATCTCAAGGTATTGCAGATTGGATAGTATAGAACTTTGGGTAAATCATGCTATAGTTGACTGTTGAACAACATGGGTTTGAACTCTATGGATCCCCTTATCATGGATTTTTTCAGTAAATATATTGGAAGATTTTTTGAAGATTTGCAACAACTTGAGAAAGTCCACAGACAAACTCTGTAACCTAGAAATACAAAAAAAAAAAAGAAAAAGTTAAGCATGTCATGAATGCGTAAAATGTATGTAGGTACCAATCTATTTTATCAGTTACTACCATAAAGTATATATACATAAATCTATTATAAAAAGTTAAAATTTATCCAAACTTATACACAGAAGTACTTAACAGACCATATGTGGTACCATTTACAGTGGAGAGAAATGTAAATAAGTGTGAAGATGCAGTACTAAAGGTAACTGCATAAAATTAACTGTAGCACAGGCTGTACACGACCGTAGTAATTTCCTAGCTGCCTCCTGTTGCTATTGCAGGGAGCGCAGGTGTTCTGAGTATCCGCTTAAAATGTGTGACGCTAATCATCTCCGGGTGAGCAGTTTGTCTCTGCAGTAAATTGCGGATCGTAGTAAAAAGTGATCTCTTGCAGTTCTTACATATTTTTCATCATGTTTAATGCTATATCCTAAACCTTGAGTAACACCGTGGGACCCATCCGGAGTGCCCGTAGTGATGCTGGAAGTGCTCACAAGAAGCAGAGAAAAGTCATGATGCCACAAAAAAGTAGAATTGCTTGATGTGTACCATAGATTGAGGTCTGAAGCTTGCAATGCCCACCATCTCAGGATAAATGAATCCAGCGTAAGGAACACTGTTAAGAAAGAAAAAAAAAGGAAAGGAAATTCATGAAGCCTTTGCTGCAACTATGCCAGTAGGCACAGAAACCTTGCACTTTTTGCAAAATACTCTTTAATCTCATTAGAAATGTAGCTTTCATGTGGGTGCAAGATTGCTAGAAGAAAAGCATACCTGTGGACTCAAAGATTACTCAAGAAAAGAAAAGGTGAAATCATTATGCAACAACTTAAGCAAAAGGAAGGTGAAGGATCTAAAACTGGAGAATTGAATGCCAGTAAAGGATGGTTTGATAATTTTAGAAAGAAGTTTGGCTTTACAAATACCAAGGTAACAGGAGAAGCAGCTTTTGCTGACCAAGAGGCAGCAGACGAATTCCCAGACACCGTTGAGATCATTGAGGAGAAAGGATATCTGACTGAACAGATTTTTAATGCAGATAAAATGCCCTATTCTGGAAGAAAATGTCCCAGAGGACATTTATTAGTAAGGAAGAGAAGCAAGTATCAGGATTTAAGGCAGGAAGGGAGAGGCTAGCTGCTGTTTTGAGCAAATGCAGTTGGGTTTATGATCAGGACTGCCCTTACCTACAAAGCTGCTAACCCCCGAGCCTTGAAGGGAAAAGATAAACACCAGCTGCTGTCTTTTTGGTTGCATAACAAGAAGGCCTGGACAGTGAGAACCCTTTTGCTGGATTGGTTCCATTGATGCGTTGTTCCTGAAGTCCGAGAGTACCTTGCCAGGAAGGGACTGCCTTTTAAAGTTCTTTTGATATTGGACAATGCCCCTGGCTACAGAACCTGGTGAGTTCAACACTGAAGGTGTCAAAGTGGTCTGTGGTCTCCAAACACCTGGTCTCTAATCCAGGCTGTAGATCAGGGGATCATGAGGACCCTGAAGGCTCATCACATACGGGACTGTACGGAAAGCATTGTCTGTGCTCTAGAAGAGAACCCTGATAGAACATCAAGAAGCTCTGGAAGGATTACTCCATTGAAGATGCCACTGTTAGTATAGAAAATGCTATGAAAGCCATCAGGCCTGAGACAATAAATCCCTGCTGGAGAAAACTGTGTCCAGATGTTGTGCATGACTTCACAGTGTGTACAACAGAGCCAGTCACGGAAATCATGAAAGAGATTGTGGATATGGTTTGAAAAAAAAAAAAAAAGGTGAGTTGAGGAGGTGAAGGGTTTCATGATATGGATCTTGGAGAAATTTAAGAGCTGATAGACACCACAGAGGAATTAACAGAAGACGACTTCATGAGAGACTCTGGACTCTGGGAAACAAACTGAGGGCTTCAGAGGGGAGGGGGATGGGGGATCGGGATAGGCTGGTGATGGGTAGTAAGGAAGGCACGTATCGCATGGTGCACTGGGTGTTATACGCAACTAATGAATCATGGAACTTTACATCAAAAACTTGGGATGTACTGTATGGTGACTAACATTAACATTATAAAAAAATTTTTATAAAAAAAAAAAAAGACGACTTGAGGGAGACGAGTGCTTCCAAATGAATGTCAGGTGATGGAGGAAGACCTAGAAGCAGCGGTGGCAGAAAACAAACTGTTAGTCTGGCAGAAGCGTTCCAGGTATTCCTGACTGTTTTCAGCTGCTTTTCTGACATGGACGCTGAAACTAAAGCAGAAGTAAAGGAAGGACTGGTGCCATATAGAAACATTTTTAGAGAAAAGAAAAAGCAAAAATGTCATAAATGATGAGATTTGGTGTTTCCATAAAGTGACACGGAGTGTGCCTGCCTCTCCTGCCTCCCCTTCCCCCTCCTGCATGTCCTCTGCTCCGCTGCCCTGGGACAGCAAGACCAGCCTCTCCCCTTCCTGCCCCACCTGCTCATCCTGATGACAGCGAGGATGGAGACCTTTATGATGATCCACTCCTACTTCCTGGATAGTAAATAATCACTGTGCTGTACAGTTAGTAAACTGATGGGTTGTGTATGTGTGTGTCCTCGTGTGAAAACCTAGCAGCCCTACAGAAAGGACTGACATTTTGTGTCATTGTCATCATCGTCCACGTATTCATCATGGCAAGACACATGTGGAAGTGGAGAACCTATCCTTAGACAGGTGGAAGGTGAGTGATATTATTTTTTTATAATAATTTTTTATTATGTTAGTCTCCATACAGTACATCCCAAGTTTTTGATGTAGTGTCCCATGATTCATTATTCACNTTAGTTGCGTATCACCCAGTGCTCCATGCAATACGTGCCCTCCTTAATACCCATCACCGGCCTATCCCAATCCCCCACCCCACCTCCCCTCTGAAGCCCTCAGTTTGTTTCCCAGAGTCCACAGTCTCTCATGTGTCATTCCCCCGTCTGTTTACCCCCCCTTCCTTCTTCCCTTTCTTCTCCTACCGATCTTCCTACTTCTTATGTTCCATAAATGAGTGAAACCATATGATAATTGTCTTTCTCCGCTTGACTTATTTCACTTAGCATTATCTCCTTCAGTCCTGTCCATGTTGCTGCACATGTTGTGAAATCATTCTTTCTGATGGCTGAGTAATATTCCATTGTATATATGGACCACATCTTCTTAATCCAGTCATCTGTCGAAAGGCATCTTGGCTCCTTCCACAATTTAGCTATTTTGGACAATGGTGCTATGAACATTGGGGTGCANTTCTTTCTGATGGCTGAGTAATATTCCATTGTATATATGGACCACATCTTCTTAATCCAGTCATCTGTCGAAATGCATCTTGGCTCCTTCCACANGACAATGCAGCTATGAACATTGGGGTGCATATGGCCCTTCTCTTTACTACGTCTGTATCTTTGGGGTAAACACCCAGTAGTGCAATGGCTGGGTCATAGGGTAGTTCAATTTTTAACTTTTTAAGGGACCTCCACACTGTTTTCCAAAGTGGCTGTACCAACTTGCATTGCCACCAACAGTGTAAGAGGGATCCCCTTTCTCCACGTCCTCCAACATTTGTTGCTTCCTGCCTTGTCAANTTTTCCAAAGTGGCTGTACCAACTTGCATTGCCACCAACAGTGTAAGAGGGATCCCCTTTCTCCACATCCTCCAACATTTGTTGCTTCCTGCCTTGTCAGTATCTTTGCCATTCTAACTGGCGTAAGGTGGTATCTCAGTGTGGTTTTGATTTGAATTTCCCTGATGGCTAATGATTTTGAACATTTTTTCATGTGTCTGTTAGCCATTTGTATGTCTTCATTGGAAAAGTGTCTGTTCATATCTTCTGCCCATTTTTTTTAGTTGGTTATTTGTTTCTCGNTGTCTGTTAGCCATTTGTATGTCTTCATTGGAAAAGTGTCTGTTCATATCTTCTGCCCATTTTTTTTAGTTGATTATTTGTTTCCCATGTATTGAATTTGAGAAGTTCTTTGTAGATCTTGGATACTAATCTTTTATCTGTAGTGTCATTTGCAAATATCTTCTGGGCTATCTGTGGCTGCTATCTGTGGGCTGCCTCTTAGTTTTTTTGACTGTTTCCTTGGCTGTGCAGAAGCTTTTGATCTTGATGAAGTCCCACAAGTTCATGAAGTTGATCATGTGTTTGTTCTCTTGCTGTTTTATAACCTTGCTTTCAAAGAATTACTATACAGTATACCTCTCTGTCTTATAACTGGACAAAGTGCATATTGGCCTATCGTCACAGGTAAGTGGTTCTTAAAACAATGTTAACAGTGTTTACAGTATTGTGTTAAGAATATGACTGCAATACCATATGCCAGAGAAACTGTGTAGCGATTCATTCATTAGCCTATAGGCTAGGCTATACTGTAAAGCAATCCTATTGCTGCCTCTTTGTTATCAGTGCACTTAGCATTACACCTGTAAATAAATATGAATTTCTTCTTCACATTATCTTTTCATTTTTGGTGTCTGGGGTTAGTAATATGGATAATGCATACAGTGTTTTGTGTCCTATGGGATGACGACATAGGTACTGATAGACAATTCATCTTGGGAACATGAAAGCTTCTGGTGTTGATAGATACAGGATGGGACTGTGAATGTATTTTCTCCTCATGATTTTCTTAACACTGTCTTTTCTCTCGTTTACTGTAAGAACACAGTGCATAATATGTATGGCATACAGAAAATGTGTTGTTTAGGTCATCAGTAAGGCTTTGGTTAGTCATAAGCTATTAGTAGTTAAGTTTTCGGGTAGTCAGAAGTTCTGTGGATTTTCAGCTGTGTAGGGGTCGGTGTCCCTAACTTTCATGTTAGTCAAGAGTCAAAACAACAACAACAACAACAAAAAAAACCCCAACAAAACTAGCCAGAGAAGGGACACAGTAGTGGTGGAAGCAAGTTCAAGGGCACAGTGTATTGAAAACAGTAGATGTGTTTTCCTTTTCCCTGTAAATCAAAGGCACAGCAGCCCTGTCATCATTATGGCCCTGGGGAGGAGGTGGGGAGAAGGTGAATGAGCAGGAATGCTGTAGAGGGGAGCTCCTGTCCGACAGGAGGGAAGCCGAAGAAAAGCTTCAGCTTAGGAGAGGCAGTGGGAGAAAGAGGAGGGACAGACGGAGGAGGAGCCCAAGGCCACACCTTGTGGTGTGGCTCCAGGCTAGAGTCCTCGGCTGGTGGGGTAGGTTGATAGGAAAGCTGGAGACTTGGGGGCCTGTGCTGTGCTCCCTGGTGGGAGTCCTGGCAGGAGACTGCTGTGTGGGTTGGCTGTAGGTGTCTGCGAGGCTGCTGCAGCTGAGTAGAAGGGGCAGTAAGACGTGGGTAGGCCACAAGATGCAGCAGGAGTCAGTAGAGGGTCACCCCTGCCCCGTGAGGGGTGTCGAAGAGAGGTGTGTGGGGTCAGTTGGGCTGACCATGGGTCCTGGTGGAAGGAGTGAGGTGAGCCTGCCCCAGAGGCTAAGAGAAGCCATTGCATCTCGGAAGCCAGGAGGGTCATGACCTCAGCTCTTCATAGCACTGCTGCTATGAGACCCTATAGGCGTCAACCACCATGTCCATGTGGCTCCCAGCGTGGGGCCTAAGGGGTCTGTAGTGCTAGTGAGCGCAAAAATGAGGTCAGGTCAGACAGGGGTCAGGACTGTGGCCCCTAAGCTATCAAGTGCTGCTCAGTGGTGTCCCCGGGGCTCAGCACCAGGTGCGGAACCACACCAGCCACCCAGGTACAGAGGTCATTTGAGGACTCAGCTGTTCTAACACCCAGGCGAGCAGAATTACTGTGGGTTCAAGATTGCCCCTGCAGTGACTCAGAGGGATGGAGGCTTGTGAGGATGTTTGGATGGGCCCATGAAAATGCAGAGGCCACATTTTCTTTGCATATTTATGGAGCACTGTCTGGCTTTTTGACTGAGTGCATGAGGAAAACCGTTTGCTTATTTTAAGGTGGGTGTCCAGTTGGAATTCAAACCAGAGATGGCAGCGGAGGCCCATTGGCTGGTGGTGACATCCAGGCATAGACAGACATGAGGGGTCCTTGGAGACCCCACTCCCGCGGCCAGTCAAGGGCCAGGGAGGAGCTGAGGTACCCCTACCTCTGGGATTATAGATGTGTTCTCAGATTTGAAGACCCTGAAGGAGGCCAGGAATAAGTGACAACTGGTCCTCCAATTATGTATTTGGGTTTTTTATTGCCCACAGGCTTTTGTTGCCCCCAGGCTTTTGTTGCCCCATCTGCTAAAATCTGTCATCTCAGTAGACCCACAAAATCACCACCAAATATTCAGATATCTCTAAGAACTGAATTAAGTAGTGACAGAAGGTGACCTTGGCATTGACTGTGCTGCAGAGAAAAACGGCAGCCTCACCTCTGCCTCAGTGAGGGGAGCTGCAGTTTTCATTTGCTTTTCTTTAAACAGAAGGAGCCCTAGGGAGCCTCACAGGACCTAAGGGGACAGCTTTGAGTTTCCAAGGCATGAGAGAGAAAGGAAAGGCAAAAGAAAATGGAGTGAGAAACTGCATGAGCTCGGGCAATAGTTTTCTTTGAAAGGGAGTCAGAAACCTTCAGAGGACACTCCCAGGGTGCTGACATTTCTCTATCACGTTGCAGTGTTTCTTATTTTATCAAACGGACACGGAAGTGCTAAAATGCATTTCTGTTTTTGTCGTCTGTCTCATTCCTTCAGGCACACTCACCTTGCTGGGAGGGTTCAAGGTTTCCTCTGAGGCTGCAACTCCCCCCCACCTTTCTGGCCACAGCCAAAGGTGCACGAGGTCCTCTCTGTCTTTGACTGCAAGGCCAGGTATTGCCTCATTTGATTATTTACTTCCCTGCCATCATTAGGGTGTGAGAGGGGCATATTCCTGAGCAGCACCCCACATTTCTGTCCTCAGATGTCAACACACTTGAAACCAAGCAAGGAGAGTGTTTTAGAAGCTGCCATCTGTTTGCTTTTTCAACTTGACCTTTGTCTGAATAATAAGATGTATCTGGCTGAGCACATTTCTTCCTAATGAGCAAGAGCAGTTGTGTTATGTGTATTCAAGGATAGTCGTGTTTTCACTGGTTTTTCCCCCCTGTAGAAAGTAGAATCTCTTTCATTTCCACAGCTTTCATTTTGCTTCCCTATGTCAACATTCATTCCCAGTTCTGGTGCTGGTGCTTCTTGTATAAAACTGCGCTTCTGAGGTGCTGTTTTTATTTTTTTTTAACTTAAACATTTTTTTAGTGATTGCCCTAGATGTTGCAATACACATTTAAAAAAATATTTATTTATTTGAAAGAGCTTGCCAGCAAGTGGGAGGAGGGGCAGAGGGAGAGGGAGAGAGAGAATCCTCAAGTAGCCTCCCTGCTGAGCACAGAGCCCAACGTGGGACTTGAACTCATGACCCTGAGATCAAGACTTGAGCTGAGATCAAGAGTCAGATGCTTAACTGACTGAGCCACCCAGGCACCCTGAAAATCCAAGTTTCTGACCTATATCATGTTTCTTCTGCCTGAAGAACTTGTAACATTTCTTTCAATGCAGATCTAAGGAAGTCTATTTCCCTCACTTTGGGAGGATAATTTTAGTGGTACAGAATTTTAGATTGGTGGTTTTTTCTTTCAATAGTTTAACGATTTTATTGCACTCTCTTCTTGCTTGCATAGTTTCTTCTGAGAAGTCCTTTGCAGTCTTCATCCTTGTTCCTCTGTGGGTAAGGTGGGTTCACAGCCATCTCCCATTCTTACCCCTTCCTCTTGTCCTCCCCTCCCCTTCAGCTTCTTTCAAAAAAATTTTTTTTTCCTGTTTAGAACGTTCTTGGCTGTTATTACCTCAAATACTTCTGCTCTGTTCTCTCTCTCTCTTCCTGGTATTCCATTATGTGTATGTTATACCTTCTGCAGTTGTCCCACATTCCTTTTCTCTCTTTGCATTTCAGTTTGGAAGTTTGCATTAACCAATTTTCAAGCCCACTGATTCTTTGGCTGTGTCCAGTCTACTGATGGGCCCATCAAAGGCATTCTTTCTTTCTGTTATGGTGTTTTTTATTTCTAGCATTTCCTTTTGATTCTTTCTTGGAGTTTCCATCTCTCTGCTGTGTTACCCATCTGTTCTTATGTATTGTCTACTTTACCCATTAGAGCCCTTAACATATTAATCACAGTTATTTTCCCTTGTCTGATCATTCCAACATCTGTATCACATCTTGAGTTTCACTCTGATGACTGCTTTGGGTCTTCTGAGCTTCTTGAACCTGTAAATGTTTGTCTTTGAATACATTTGGGAAATTTTAAGCAGTATTTCTTCAATTTATTCTGTCCCATTCTCTCTCTTCTAACCTAGAGGAGGTTACTGTTCCCAAACCTTAATGTTGTTCTGGGCTTTTTTATTATAAAGGAGGCTGAACTGCTTCCTCGCTGATACAGAGTAGGTACATTGTTACTTTGCCAGCAGTAGGGCTGGACTTTCTCTGCGCCTAGGCTTCCACCTCTGTTTCATTTATTAGAAATAAATTGGCAAGAAGCTTGCCATAGTTAGTAATTCTGTCTGTTCCTGAAGTATTGAGCTAAGCTTACAGATAACCTAGAAGTGTGCCATTTAATATAGTAGGTGCTACCTGTGTGTGTATACTTAAGCATAAATAAATTAAAATTAAACAAAATTTAGTCACAGTAGCCACATTTGGCTAGTGATTGCCATATTGGATGATGCTGACATAGTAATCCTCTAGCTGTGGCTACTCTATGGGGAGGAGAAAGCCTGCCTTTTGGCTGAAAGTTAGTACCCCGGCCTGGATGGTAATAAGACCTAGAAACCTGATGCCGTCTCTTTAGTCCTGTCCTTATACAACATTGTCTATCTTGGGTACAGGATAGCGACCTAAGTCACCAGGACAGCTGGCAATCTTAAGACTCCTGTGTGAGGTTTCCTCCTGATTGATCTAATGTGATCCCCTCCATATCCCTGGTCTAGCTGCTTCTGGCCACAGGACCTCCCCTGGGAGTTGGCCAAAACCATGACCCGATGGAATTAAAACCCAACCGGGGACTGTTTCCTAGGGGAGTTGGCTGTAAGAACTACATGTGTTGGAATGTCACTTAGGCCATGATGGATTTCCATCTTTAATGTTTTCTGTCAATGTCCTCTATCACTACTTAAGCTACAAAATTGGGTAATTTCCCTTGTAAAACTTTTCTAGTGTTCTCCATGCATTAAAAACGGCAGGTCTTTAAGGCACGGTATTTTGGTCCATATGCCAGGCACCCATCTGTAGCCTAGGATGCAATGGGGAAGCAGGAGGAGGGCAGGCCTCCGTCCTACAGGGGCCTTTGATGGCAGTGATGATCATAGCAGTGTTGTTCGTGGGACGTCTCGGGTCACTTTGACACCAGGAACCTCTGACATATCCTGTGCGTGGCATGGCATCTGGGAGTCAAGAGGGATTTTCTTTGGTAATGGACCTTCTCTACTAGCATGGCCTCAGTAAGCCTTTTGACTCCACGAGGGCTCTCTCTTGGGATGCCTTTTGACCCACTGGAAGCAATTCGGATTGCAAAATTTAGGAAAGGACTGATCTCCTGTCACACTGCATGGATGCAGTTGAATTTGTCAGATCTCCTCTGCAGGAAATAGGGCAAATGGACCTAGGGTACCTTTACTGCTCATACCTAGGCCTTCCTTGCTCAACACCAGGACCCCAGCCTAAGGCCCTTTTGCCTGAATGTGTCAGGTAGTAAACTCCCTCCTGACATTGGATGATAATTATCTAAATAGGCCTCCTTCGAGTAACCCTGGGTTGCTGGAGGAAACACAGGCTATGCCAGGTAAAGGGGACTCTTGACACACACACTTTCTCTCTCTCTCTCTCACTGTTCTTCCTAATAGATGTGGTGACTTCTCTCTCCCTCACTCATTTCCTGGGTTAATGGCTATAACTGGAGTCATCTATGGTTAGTCTACCTCAGGATGGGGACTTAAAGGAATATTCCCAAGCAGCTGTCAAAACTCTGTTTGTTTCGGGGGAAATTCCCTGTCTTCTCCAGTGCATATGAAAGTTCTTTTGAAACCTCCCTTTTCTTTACTTCCCCAATTCCCGAGTATATAATCAGCCACCTCTCAGCTCTTTCTGCCCATGGGTCCTGTCGCCGTGCTTTAATAAACCACCACTTTGCACCAAAAGACAGACAGACAGAAAGAAAGATAGAAAGAAAGAAAAAGAAAGAAAAGAAAAAGAGAGAGAGAGAGAAAGGAAGGAGGGAGGGAGGGAAGGAAGGAAAGAAGAAAAGAAAGAAAAAGAAAGAAAGAAGAAAAGAGAAAGAAATAAGAAAGAAAAGAGAGAGAGGAAGGAAAAAAGAAAGAAAAAGAAAGAAAGAAAGAAAAAGGAAAGACCAACAAGCCTGTCATTGCAGAAAGTTCAGTTGGACAAGTGAAGATTATGAACCACTGTCAGTCCTGTAAGACTGGCTTGATTAAATATGTACAAATATACGTGAGCAATAGATAGCATAGAAGTTAAGGCAAAATAAAAACTAATTGCTGTCGAAATCTCTTCCTTTAATACACCACACCAAGCTTTCCTGTCTTATTTTTCTTTCCCCTCCTCTCCCCCACTCCTCCCCCTCGCCTCCCCTCCCTTTTCTACCTTCCTTTCTTTCCTTCCTTCCTACCTTTTCCCTCCTTCCTCCCTCCCTTCCTCTTTTCTCTTCTCTCATCTTCTCTTCTCTTTTTAAGTAGGCTCCACACCCAGCGTGGAGCCCAGTGTAGGGCTTGAACTCACAGTCCTGAGATCGAGACCTGAGCTGAAATCAAGATATGGTTGCTTAACCAACTGAGCCACCCAGGTGCCTAAGATTTTTGTCTTAATCAGGAAATTGAATCACTGTCCCCGTGTTCTCATCACCAAGTCAGGACCATCAGCCCTTGTGTAAAAGCAGAGATTCTTCAGTTTGACGGTTCAGTGGAGGGCCCACTGGAATCTCTAGAAATGCTAAGTCAGAGTGAATCCTTCTCTAATATGTGGACTTCTCAGAGACTCATGTTTTCTCATAGAACAGGCTTTCTTTTCTATGTAAGTGAATTCAGATTAGATTCCTAGCTGTGGCCTGAAATAAATACATAAAAGCTAGGTTCTTTTGACAGTGGTTTGGAGAGCAGGTCTGTGGTCTGTGTATCTTAACTCGAGCACTTATATCTTGTGGTTGCTCGAATGGCCTGAAGCCAGAAGCAGATCAGCTGGAAATCAGCGTCTTTGAGAGACTCAAACAGGCTATTGAGAAATTCCTTTCTTCTGGTGCTGGACTATGCCTTACTGCCCGTGATGTTTGTAGGCAATAAAAGAGAACCACTCCAGAAGCTTCTTTCCATAAGGCTCTAAAATTGTGATGCTCCGTTATCTCAGGCACTTACTGCTTCCTGTCAGGTACCTCCAGCCTGCCGGTCATGTCTGCCCCCAGATAGCTCATCTGACTCTCAGGGACTTTGGAAAAATACACTTGGAATTAGATGCCAATGGCTCTCACAGGGAGGCACATTACCCTTCCTCCAGGGTTTCTAAATATCGGCAGCCTTTTGTGCAGAATCATGTGTGTTTGTCAGCTTGCACATGAGTTCTGCTCAGTGCTTATGATCTGGTAGGTGGACCCCACAGATTGTTCCCTCCCCCCTCACCTTTCATGCTTCCAGCCACACCCACCTAACAGCCAGCACCCTGGCCCCTAGGTTTTTCCATGGTTATGTTTAAGAATATGAGAAGGAACATTTTTTCATGTGTGTTAGCCATTTGTATGTCTTCATTGGAAAAGTGTCTGTTCATATCTTCTGCCCATTTTTTTGATTTGTTTATTTGTTTCATGTGTATTGAGTTTGAGAAGTT
This sequence comes from Ailuropoda melanoleuca, assembly GCF_002007445.2. Classification (NCBI taxonomy): domain Eukaryota; kingdom Metazoa; phylum Chordata; class Mammalia; order Carnivora; family Ursidae; genus Ailuropoda; species Ailuropoda melanoleuca. The sequence continues at coordinate 87,932,421 of NC_048230.1, forward strand.
CTTTGTAGATCTTGGATACCAGTCTTTTATCTGTAGTGTCATTTGCAAATAATCTTCTCCCATTCCATGGGCTGCCTTTTAGTTTTTTTGACTGTTTCCTTGGCTGTGCAGAAGCTTTTGATCTTGATGAAGTCCCACACATTCATTTTTTCTTTTGTTTCTCTTGCCTTTGGAGATGTGTCATGAAAAAAATTGCTTTGGCCAATGTCAAAGAGGTGGCTGCCTATGTTCTCCTCTAGGATTCTGATGGATTCTTGTCTCACATCGAGGTCTTTCATCCATTTGGAGTTTATCTTTGTGTATGGTGTGAGAGAGTGGTCAAGTTTCATTCTTTTGCATGTAGCTGTCCAATTTTCCCAGCACCATTTATTGAAGAGACTGTCTTTTTTCCACCGGATGTTTTTTCCTGCTTTATCAAAGATTAGTTGCCCAAAGAGCCGAGGGTCCATTTCTGGGTTCTCTATTCTGTTCCATTGGTCGATGTGTCTGTTTTTGTGCCAGTACCATGCTGTCTTTGTGATCGCAGCTTTGTACTATAGCTTGAAATCTGGCAACGTGATGCCTCCAGCTTTGTTTTTCCTTTTCAACAATTCCTTGGTGATTCGGGGCCTTTTCTGGTTTCACACAAATTTAAGTGCTATTTGTTCCAGTTTTTTGAAAAATGTCATTGGTATTTTGGTCGGGATGGCGTTGAAAGTGTAGATTGCTCTGGGTAGCCTAGACATTTTAACTATGTTTATTCTTCTGATCCATGAGCATGGAATATTTTTCCATCTTTTTGTGTCTTCAGTGTCTTTCAAGAGTGATTCGCAGTTTCTAGAATATAGATCCTTTACGTCTCTGTTTAAGTTAATTCCAAGATAATGTATGATTTTTGGTGCTGTTTTAAATGGAACGGATTCCCTAATTTCTATTTCTTCAGTCTTGTTCATGTATAGAAATGCAACTGATTATTATTAGCCATCAGGGAAATTCAAATCAAAGCCACATTGAGATACCACCTTACGCCAGTTAGAATGGCAAAAATTGACAAGGCAAGAAACAAATTTTGAAGAGGATGTGGAGAAAGGGAATTCCTCTTACACTGTTGGTGGGAATGCAAGTTGGTACAGCCACTTTGGAAAACAGTGTGGAGGTCCCTTAAAAAGTTAAAAATCGAGCTACCCTATGATCCAGCAATTGCACTACTGGGTATCTACCCCAAAGATACAGACGTAGTGAAGAGAAGGGCCATATGCACCCCAATGTTCATAGCACCATTGTCCACAATAGCTAAATTGTGGAAGGAGCCAAGATGCCTTTCGACAGATGACTGGATTAAGAAGATGTGGTCCATGTATACAATGGAATATTACTCAACTATCAGAAAGAACGAGTTCTCAACATTTGCTGCAACATGGACGGGACTGGAGGAGATTATGCTAAGTGAAATAAGTCAAGCAGATAAACAATTATCATATGGTTTCACTCATTTATGGAACATAAGAAATAGGAAGATGGGTAGGAGAAGGAAGGGAAGAATGAAGGGCAGGTAAACAGAAGGGGGAAGGAAGCATGAAAGACTGTGGACTGTGGGAAACAAACTGAGGGCTTCAGAGGGGAGGGGGGTGGGGGACTGAGATAGGCCGGTGATGGGTATTAAGGAGGGCACATATTGCATGTTGCACTGGGTGTTATATGCAAACAATGAATCATGGAACATTACATCAAAAACTAATGATACACTGTGTGGTGACTAACATAACATAATAAAAAATTGTTACAAAAAAAAAAGAATATGAGAAGAAACATTGTTAACAGTGAGATTGGAAATAAAAAGCAGCATCTGTTTGACCAGTCCATGTGGTGAGGCAGTGGCTTTCAGGTGCAACAGTGGCTACTGTTGGCCAGAAGGCTCTTGCATGTGGTTTGGGAGCTCATCACTCATGTTATTACTGTTGATATTATGATGAGGTGTGCCTGTTGGGTATCCCAGTATAGAACAGTTAATTCTGAAGGAATTCTTAGTTTAAATCCTTCAGGTTAAGTGCTTTATGAAGTCCCTAGGCCTGAGTGGTTTACTGTAAACTTTGAGAACCCCTGGGATGTAACCTTTCAGGATCCCTTCTAGTTCTGTGATTCTCTGGTAGGGAATTGGAATTTCTGAATTGTCTTTCTCATAAAATTTCTTTTGAAAGCCATTTTGTTTTACAGGATTAATGCTCATTCATCACAGAAAATTTTTTAAATGCCAGAATGCTCAAAGAAAATAAGTTACCTGCCGTTTCATCAAAGATAATCATTATTAACATAATGCTTTTATAGCACTTTCTCTAATCTGATAATTTTATATCTCTTTCTCAAATTTTACATAAAGAAAGACTGTATATATAATGTCACTGCTTCTATCATATAATGGAATATTGTGAAAATTTTCCAGGTCATTTGTTCTTCTTCAGTAAACCTTATCATTTCCATCTGCAATCAAACGTTGGAAGCATAAATTTATTATCTCAAAGCTTTGAAACATGTAGAATATTTGTTTGAAGTAAATGTAAAAGAATAATATATTAAAGCAGGATCCCAAAGCTCATTTTAAGTTCAAAAACAAAGGTTTTAATCTGCACCAAGAAAATGAAGTTCCCCAAAGGTCAATGTGAGATCCAATTTCAGGATTTTAGTTATTAGTATTGCAGATGAGGAAAGAGACATTAGTACTCCCCAGTGCCTAGATTTGGGTCAACATCTTGATTAAAATACAGGAATGTATGGTTGCTTTTCCTGACTTAAAAATGGAAGTAATGTGGTCCCCAGGAATTGTGTTGTATAATCCCTATCCCCTTGTGGTCTTTGAGATCTGTCTTAGGAAGTAGTGCAGGACTCTGACTGGTGGGTTTTAGAGCGTGAGGGTAGGCCTTGGGGAAAATTTCAGTCCCTTGTGTGGGTCCGTATAGGACCGAAGAACATAGCTGTAGTTATAATTAGCCTTTCTAGTGTGGGTCCATGGGCCTCCATATCAAGCTGGGTGCAGGAATGGAAGGCTGTTAATTCTGTTGAGGCATCTGCTGATAATACAACCCTTTTCTAAGAATGCGACCTGTGCTGGGGGCATCCCAAAGCATATTCACAGATGTGGTATCACTATGCAACCTATTATCAGAATCTTTTGCTTTTACTGAGGTTCACCCAATTAGAATTTAGATCTGAGGGAATAGAAACTCTGTGTTAAGTTTGAGGTTTAGTTAAATTCTTGGATGTCAGTTGCCTGCCTCACAAATCTTGGCAAGGTAGCCTCAGAATTTCAGAGGCAAACTTGAGACACTTGGAGATTTTATACTGAAGAACCTACCATCCTTTGAGCAGTATTAAGAATACCTCAAAATCTAGTGTTTGGTTTATTCCCTGTTCCTATGCTTTATTTAAGTTCCCCTCTGCCTCCTTCATGATTGAAAGGACTTGGAAATGAGACTTTTTTCAAGGAATTTGTCCGTTTCATCTGTGTTGTCTAATTTGTGGGAATAAAGTTGTGACATATCCTTTTTTATTCTTTTAATGTCTATAAAACATACTCATGTTGCCTTTTTGATTCCTCATATTCATAACTTAAGTCTTCTTTTTTCTTGATAAGTCTAGCAAGAGGTTTATCAAGTTTACTGATCTTTGCATATATTTTTTGTTTTTGTTTGAAATTTCATTAGTTTCTGTTCTAGTCTTTATTTTTCTTCTTCTGCTTGCTTTGGGTTTTACTCTGCTTTTATTCTTTTAGTTTCTTAATGTGGAAACTCAGATTATTGATGTGATAGATTTTTCTTTTCTAATATAAGCTTTGAGTGCTATGAATTTCCCTCTACATACTGCCTTACGTGCATATTACAAATGGTGATATGTTGCCTTTTCATTTAAAGTGAATACTTTAAAATATTTTCTCATTCTTTTTGTTCCAAATGCCATTAAGAAGTGAGTTAGTTCCCAGATATCTAGTGTCTCTTTGAGCTATAAGAATGAGGTTCTAATAAATTGGAAACTTTGGTGAGAAGGTGTTTGGAATTATACATGACAACCTGGCAGATTGTTCATAGTATAGTGAAACACTGTCGTGCTGTTGTCATTGTATGAACTGAAAGGATATCTTATAGCTGTTTCTTTACGCTTGGGTATATTTTTTAAATAGGATTTGAAGGCATATTTTGGGACCTTCTCCTGTAATGTGTCTTATCTTTGTTCTTTTTAGTGCATTATCATTGGACGGAACTGGATCCCGAAAAATTCATGAAAGATGCTGAGTACCTACACTGCTTTAAGAATTTGGGACTGAATCATGAAAAGGAAGACAGAAATAAGAAATTGGGACCCTGAGTAGCCCTGCAGAAACAAAGCAGAATGAAACAAAACAACAACACCAAAGGAATGATACCATTTTCTGTTGTTGCTGTGGTCTAATAGCGAAAGTGGGTGCTGGCAGTGCGGGGGTGTGCACCCCATGCACATGGCAGGGCATACACCCATGCTTCCCCCATGTAAAGACTTTGCTGGTTCCTGTGATTTCTTGGCTTGCTTTTAAAACAGGCTGGCCCAACATCATTTGTCACCAGTCCTCCTTTCACATGTGTTCATGATGGGTCTCAAATGCATTCACACTGTCCATGTTCTTCCCAACACTGGCTAAGCCAGGGCCTGGGTTAAGGTGTAAAGAGAACAAACATTGATGGTAATGTATTGTGTAAGACCTTTGCATCTTGTAAATTTTCTCATTTTTCTAAAAAGAAATAATAAAATCCTAAACCCCAACAAACCACTTTATTATTAAACAAATCCTGCTGTGTTTCTGCTTAATAATTTTGTCTGTAGAAATACAATGTGTCTGACCCCACTCTTTGTATAATCTATACTTCTTTTCAAATAACCCTCTTGCAAGTGGCCTTCCCTCAGTGGCCTACACAGATCTCTGATTCCATGAGAGCCTATCACTGGTAATTTGCAGCTGATGACATTTTACTTGGATATGAAATGGCAGGAAAGGGGAGTGTACATGGGTAGGTAATCCAGTTTTGGATTGGCCCAATGACCGAGACCGAGTGTGGCTGCCATCTCTGATTTATTCACCTTTGGGAGGTCAAGAAAGGTCTCAGCATGTTGGACCATACAGATGCCCCTTTTCCGGGAGCTGAATAGTTGTCCATATATCCAACCAATATCCACACAGTTACATGAAGAAGGAACCACATTCCGCCCAAGAGTTTCTCAGTTAATTTTAATCTATTAGTGGTCACAACTATAGTGGTAATTTTTAGACATTATATGATGTTAGTAGTTACATATGTATTACTATACATATTATATATTTATATAACATCTATAATATTTTAATTTTAATTTGCTTATGCAAATAGAGTTATTCTCTCTTGAAATACTTCTTGCCTAACTGTAAAGGAGACATCTTTATTTGGCATTTTTGTAATGCTAAAACTCTGTGACCTTTATAATAACTTCTGAGTTTATCTCATCTGACCCAGTTGTCTACTTCAAATTAATAACAAAACAGGAAGCAATAAATGTTGGCGAGGTTGTAGAGAAAGGGGATCCCTCTTACACTGTTGGTGGGAATGCAACCTGGTACAGCCACTCTGAAAAACAGTATGGAGGTTCCTCAAGATATTAAAAATAGAGCTACCCTATGATCCAGCAATTGCACTACTAGGTATTTACCGCAATGATAGAGATGGGAGGTTCCTCAAGATGTTAAAAATAGAGCTACCCTATGATCCAGCAATTGCACTACTAGGTATTTACCGCAATGATACAGATGTAGTGAAGAGAAGAGGCACATGCACCCCAGTGTTCATAGCAGCAATGTCCACAATTGCCAAACTGTAGAGGGAGCCGAGATGCCCTTCAACAGAGAATGGATAAAGAAGATGTGGTCCATATATACAATGGAATATTACTCAGCCATCAGAAAGGATGAATACCCACCATTTGCATCGACATGGATGGAACTGGAGGGAATTATGCTAAGTGAAATAAGTCAAGCAGAGAAAGACAGTTATCATAGGTTTCATTCATATGTGGAACATAAGCAATAGCAGGGAGGATTGTAGCGGAAGGGAGGGAGATCCAAAGGGGGAGAAATCGGAGATGGAGATGAACCATGAGAGCCTATGGACCCCAGGAAAAAACTGAGGGTTTCAGAAGGGAGGGAGAGGGAGGGGTAACAGGGTGATGGGTATTAAAGAGGGCACGTGTTGTGATGAGCACTGGGTGATACATGTAACTAATGAATCATTGAGCACTATATCAAAAACTAATGATGTGAGAGAGGNAAAAACTAATGATGTGCTATACAGTGGCTAACTGTTCATAATAATATAAAAAAGCCCAGAAAATGTGAGACAAGGAGAAGAAACTCAAATTATACCTCCAGTGTACATTCAAGTACTTGGAATATGGAATTGGAAAGGGGTTTGCCAGACTGCCTTTCTCTGAACAAATGCAGATGGTTTGGGATAATCCGTGATAGCATGAACCTCTGGATTTGAAATCATTACATTCCAGGTGCAAATCCCCAGTCTGCTTCCCCAGCTGTATGGGCAGTGAGGGCCAAGAGGCTCTCCTGTTTGAATTATCTGTGTAGGCTTTTACAGGATGAATTAAAATTCATTGTAAAGTTACTCTAAACTACAGGTTTGTAAAATTGGCTGTAGGGTCATGGACTTGCGGAACACATTTGTCAGACATTTCTCTGCCACAACATTTTATCACCACCAATTAATGCTGAACAGCCGCAGCCTGCCCTTGTGCTAATTGGTCACAAGGATGGCATAAAGAGAAGAGCTAATGTGCTTGATGTCTGTATAGTGGTAAAATGATAAAGACCCTTGTAGCCCACAATCCAGTTCCGGGATCCCATTTTAAAGGGACATAGACAAATTGGGGCATGAGCGGAGTCATGTGGGCAGGTGGCAGAAGGATCTGAAAATCGTGAAGGACTGAAGGGGAGAAACAGAACTCTGAATGTTTGAAAGATATGGACAGGACACTTGGGTCAGGAACAAAAGAGGAGCCATGGGCATAAGTTGAGTTAACACAGATATTCGCTTGATACAAAGTAAAGTTTTCCAATGTGATTCAAAACTGGATGGTGATGTTAGTATTTAGTGTTTGGGCGGAAGTTCTGAGCTTACTTACATGTGCAGAAAATTCTATTTAANGAACAAAAGAGGAGCCATGGGCATAAGTTGAGTTAACACAGATATTCGCTTGATACAAAGTAAAGTTTTCCAGTGTGATTCAAAACTGGATGGTGATGTTAGTATTTAGTGTTTGGGCAGAAGTTCTGAGCTTACTTACATGTGCAGAAAATTCTATTTAATTAAGTTAAAAATCCTCCCACCCAGTTTGCAGTAAACCTGGGAAATGTCAGAATATGGTTGCTACTTTTGTACTTTTGGATTGAAGGAAGCTTTTCCATCATCCTGAAGGCCACTTTTAACTCCTAGAAACAGAAGAAGCAGCAGGTACACGAAAGACTGGCTCAATAGGGTCAGATCTAACCACAGGGCAAGGTTGTGAAATAAAAATGAAAGCTCAAGAAGAAACCCCATAACATTCACAGCTGCATCCAAAAAGTAGTTAATTCTGCCTTCTCCTACCCCTTTGTTCCCTTTCTGAAGGTCATTTCTAACCCTTACTGTGGGACTCATGGCTAAAAGATTTGAGGTGCAGTTCTACGTGCAGAGTATAAAACTTAGTCTTTACACCCTCCTAACATCTCCAGCTCCTTCTTGCCCCTTATTTTTAAGCTTGCTCTTTACCTTCCGTTAAAACATCATTTGAATGGGAATGGGAGAGGAGAATCGTCCCATGTATGGCTTCTCTGAGAAGGCTTGGCAGACTGCAGGCCGGTACTTTAAACAGAGCAATGTTTAACACTGGGTAGCAGGGTCTGTTTGATTTGCCTCTCGTAGTTTACTTTATAGGAGACCAAGCTCTTGGGAGACACAAAACATAGACCAAAGAAAGGCATCTTCTGGGGCTGGGCATAGCATCATGTCGTGGTTGGTGGTCCTCGGGAAGGCATTTTCTCTACCAAGCTGCATTCTGAAGGGATGGGTGCACGCCGCCAGATAAAGTAGGAGTTCATTGATTTGATCGTAGGGAACAAACGGTTCCACAAAAACAATTTCCTCTGACATGTCCTATTCGTCACTCCAAAACCGGAGAGGTGATCTTTTCTGTCAAACTGGTTTATCGGATTTCCTGCCCCTTTTCAGCCAGGCACTGTCAGAATTCTTAATTTGCAATTCATGACTGATTTGGATCTTTTAGGAGTAGAGTTAACCTCATTTCAAAAGACATGGATATCAAAGGTAGAGCTTCCCAATGATCATATTCGAGAAGAAGGTGGGAAATCTGGGTTTTGAGATGAGGCTGCCTCTCACCATTGCTGCTAATGCCTTGTTCCCTTCTGGGGACAGACAGTTGTGCATTAAATTTGTAGGGGCAAATTTAAAACCAAAACCAAAACCTTAAATCCCTATCGTGAAAGTATCTATTAGTGATGGTATTTTAGATTTGTTAATTTTTGATAAGATAATTCATATTCATAGGGGCCCTTAAAATAACTTTGCTTGTTTTTTAAACTTCCCCGAGGGTTGGTGCATGAAAGGCTCTGTCATCAAGCAGAAAATGTACTGGGGTGTCTGTTGAAGGACATTCAGCAGACAGTCACCCTGCAGCAGGGGGTAGGCTCAGCCCAGGCCCCAGTCCAAGGCAGCGGGTCTCCCAGAGGGAGCTAGGTTTGAAGGACAAGCCAGAGTTGGCCAGTTGAAAGTGATGTGCCGTGGAGGAGGGCAAGCCTTGAGGTGCAGCACCTCGAGGTGTGAGCGAAGTGGGGTTTAGACACCTGCCGGCAGGCCGGTGGGGCCGGATTCAGGGAGACAGGGGGCACGTGAAGGAACATGGACGACACAAGTGGGGAGTGAGGACCAGGGACGGGCCTGCAGGGGTTTGGTAAGGTGTGATCATGCATTTAGGCTTCATCACGTCTCCCTCCTTCTCCAGCTCGATTTGTTCTAGTTCTGCAGTTTCTCACGTGACCTGGCCTTGAGAGTGACCCGGAGGACCGGGTGCAGCTCTGCTGGTGTGGGGTGACCGAGGCCACTGGGCAGTGCTGTGGAGGTCTCAACAGGCCTTGGGGTGGCCCAGACTTGGGGTTGCATCCTGGCTGTGCGAGGGGGTTGCACCATGATCTCTGCACAGTGTGTGTGTTCCTTCAGCTCTCTGAACTTCGTCCTCCGTCTCTACACCTGGGTGGTAAGGGTGAAACGGGAGCTGTACACAAGGCTCTGGGCACAGTGGCTCGTGGCGGCGTCTGCTCGGGGTGCCGGGCCACGTCTCTGGGTGGATGTGGCTCGGTGTGGCCGACGCTGCTTTCTTTCAGGAGCTGCACCCGAGCCCTGGCCTGGCACTCCCCAGGTCTCCAGACAACTGAAACCCCAGGTTTACTTCCCATGGCCGCTGTCTGGCCTGTGAAGAACCCAAACAAAGAACGGAATTCTGTTTCCGTTGGGCTCGGCCATGCTTCTGGACTGTGGAAATACTTCAAATGGACGCTGGCTAGTCCTCCTAGTTTTGTGCCATCTCCAGACATGTTTTCTGTACCTTTGCCCAAGTCTAGGCTAACCCCAATGCATGGGATAGAGTTGGCACTCCATTAGAAATCTTTCAGGTGACTAGCTGCCTTCTTTCTTTTCTCACTCAACCCCCGTTCCTCCCACGTCACCCGTTCTTGTGGAAATCATGCTATACTATATTCACGGTATTTTGGTGATGAACCCGATAATCCTGTCAGAAAAAATTACTAGTACAGCACAGCTTGTTACTTGTGAGCTCGTGCAGGCTTCTGGTTCCCTGTGTTCTTTACCACAGGCGTACAGACCATCTGTATATCATCGAGTCTAGAATGTTTTCAGGAATCCGCATCTCACTGGCCTGTCTGCTGTGTCCAGAATACATCTCTTGAAACTAGGATTTTTGGCATTTTTGGTCTTCTCTCTCTTCAGAAGATTAGTTTTTGGAGATATGGGTAGTAACTCTGTTCTATAATCCCATCTGTAAGTTATTTCAGGACTTTTGAAACTTCATTCAGAGACCCTAGTAAGTCTGTCTCTTCACCCACAATGGGGTTCAAGTCCCCTTTCTGATGTTTCTTTTGCTTTTTTGGAGTTTGAAACATTTGCCTTACAGGAGTAGGTAAAATAACTATCTTTTTTTAAAAGAAGATTTTATTTATTTGACAGAGAAAGATAGAAAGCACAAGCAGGGGGAGCAGCAGGCAGATGGAGAGGGAGAAGCAGGCCCCCCGCTGAGCAGGGAGCCCGATGTGGGGCTCTGTGTGGGGCTAGATCCCGGGACCCTGGGATCATGACCTGAGCCGAAGGCAGACACTTAACCGGCAGAGCCACCCAGGGGCATCTAAAATAACTATCTTAATTTGAGCACGTATCCAGGGCTGAAAGCTATTCCAAGCCCTTTATGTGTATCAATGCTTGTCATCCCCACAGCCCTTTGTTGTTCCCATTTTACAGTTGAGGAAATTGAGACTCAGAAAAGTGAGCTGTCAAGAGCTGTGAAGAGTTTCAGATCTTGCCCCATTTACGGAGTGACTAAGCTTGCCGGCCACACAAATTCTCGTGGGTGCCGGCAGCAGGCAGGAGACCCGTCTGAGCCCGGGCTGAGCTCTGTTGCTCACAGCACTAGTGGGAGCTGGTGTCAGCATTTGTGCCAGCCCCTGGGCCCCAACTTGCACAGATGACACAGGGGCCAGGGGACGCCTCACATACAGCGGGTCATGCTACAGAAGGATCCGGAAAACCCCAATCTTTTATAATGTCTCAGGAGAGAGACACACTCTGTCTCTTCCGAGGCTATTTGCTACTTAAACATCCTCAGAACTATAGTCCCCAAGCAGAGGCAGTCAACACCTGTGCTTACAAGATGTACAGAAACACTGGAGACCTTGAGAATTGTCACCCCACAGGAACTTAACCCAGATCAGTCTGTCAGCAGGTAGTGTGGAGTCAGGGTTCAGAGCCAGGCCGGCAGGCCCCACTGCACTGCTGCTGCCATGACAACGTAAAGGTGCCCTCCTCACACACTGGGTCTCTCAGGTCGCTGTCATCTACCCTTCCTTACCACTCATTCCATCTCTGATGCGTGACTTCCATTAGCTTGTCCAGACCCCCGCCTCTGCCCTTCTCTGCTCTTCCTCACGGCTGACCCATGTGTGCTTGCTTCCGGCTTCTTGTCAGGCCTGGAGCAGGGGAGGCATCTGCAGGTGCTCTGAGGACTGAGAGAATGAGGGCTGGATGTGGGTTCCCTAGCTCCTTCCCTCCCCGAAAGCAAAGGCTGCAGCCCCTCCAGGAGGCCTTCTCCACAGTTGTTTCTAAGTTTTCCAGCCTCCCCCTGCGGCAGCCCCCATGACCCGCTGCCATGGCTGAGCCACCCGTCTCAATGAAATGTGCAGCCCCCTCGAATGCCCTTGTGTGCTGAGATTGAAGTCATGGGGGCTGTTGCCAGCTCGGAGTTAATTTCTTTGGACAATCGTGGGGCCTTTTCTCTCCTAGTCCTTCCTAAGTCATTTAGGTTATTTAACAGTTTAAACTGCACACCCTTCTCCCCTTTTACTTTGAAGTCCCCAGTGAGGTCCTGCATTTCAAGTGCTCACTGTCATGGTGCTGCAGGCCAGAGAAGGCCTGGACCCTCTTCCTCTTCTAAAGCTCACCTTAAAGGAAGTGGTGATGGCATGCCATGTGTCCTCAAGTCTCTCGGTTTCTATCCAGAATATCAGAACTTTTAGACTTACACTGTCCAGTACAGAAGCCACCTAATCACATGTGACTCAATTAATTAAAATTAAATAAATTTAAAATACCACATTTTATTTATCCATTTGTCCACCAACAGACACCTAGGTAGTTTCCATATCTTGGCTACTGTGAATTATGCTGCAGTGAATATGGGAGTGCTGGTATCTCCTTAAGATACTCGTTATATATCCAGAAGTACAACTGGTGGCTCACATGGTAGTTATATTTTTAATTTTTTGAGGAAAAAAATACTGTTTTCTATAATGGCGAATAGTGCACAAGGGTTCCCTTTCCTCCACATCCTCACCAACACTTGCTATATCTTGTCTTTTTGATAACAGCCACACCAACAGGTGTGAGGTGACATCTCACTGTGGTTTTGATTTGCATTTCCCTGATGACTAGTGATGTTAGCACCTTTCTTTCTTTCTTTTAAAGATTTATTTATTTATTTGAGAGAGAGCGAGAGAGCATGGTGGGGAAGGACAGAGGGAGTGGGAGAGAGAGAATCTCTAGCAGACTCCTTGCTGAGTGCAGAGCAAGCCCAAAGAGGAGCTCAATCCTACAATCCTGAGATTATGACCTGAACCAAAATCAAGAGTTGGACGCCCAACCGACTGAGCCAGCTAGGTTCCCCTGTATTCATCAGAGACATTGGCCTGTAATTTGCTTTTCTTGTAGTGTCCTTGTCTGGCTTATGGTATCAGGGTAATGCTGGCCTCATAGTATGAGTTCTCTACTCTTCAATTTTTGGAAGAGTATGAGAAGGATTGTTATGAATTCTTCTTTAAATGTTGGCTAGAATTCACCAGTAATTCCATGAGGCCCTGGGCCTTTCTTTTTGGGGAGGGTTTTGATTACTGATTCAATCTCCTTACTAAGTAGTTGGTCTATTCAGATTTTCTATTTCTTCATGATTCAGTCTTGGTAGAAAAAGAAGAAACTAAGCTCAAAGTTAGCAGAAAAAAAGGAAATAACAAAGATCAGAACAGAAATAAGTGAAATAGAGACCAGAAAAACAACAGAAAAGATCAATGAAACTAAGAGCTGTTTTTTGAAAGATAAACAATATTGACAAATCTTCAGTTAAACTTAAAAAAAAAAGACTCAAATAAATAAAATCAGAAATGAAAGAGGAGACCTTGCAACTGATACCACAGAAATACAAAGGATGATAAAAGACATCTATGAACAATTGTATCCCAGCAAGCTAGGTAACCAGACCAGGTGCTGAAAGCCTCCCAACTGCTTTCCGAGGGCAGTGCTGAACACTGAGTTTGGGTGATTTCTCCCGATCCCACAGAGTTGGCCAGCCTTCTGTGCATGATCACTGGCTGCCTGCAGAGCCCTGCACTTTTTGCTCTTGGTAACACACACAGGGAGCTGGTCACGGAGGAGGGGGTACGTGAATGAGGTGTGCAGAGCGTTGGGGTGCTCCTGGGCCAGTTGGGGGATCTGCAGGTGAGGCATCTTTAGTGGCCCGTGGGTGAAGCAGTTAGTAGGATCCACATCTCTTTGATGTTTCTGCAGATACGACCCTTGTGCTGGAACAGTTTTGTGCTATAACCAGAGAAGAATCATCACCATTGTGTAGGCGAGGTCACTGAGAGGAAACTGACTTGCTTGAGAGCAAGGAAATAGCGACAGAGCCATGGCTTAAAGCTAAGGCTCCTGACTCTTGGGCCTTATTAAGTTAGTTTGTTCATTTGTTCATTCATTCATTCAGTCATTCATTCGTTCAGCAGTCTATGTCAACTAGTGTGCTAGTTGCTGGGCACACACAGACAAATGTTACTGAGCCCTGACTTCATGATGCACAGTCTGCTGAGAAGACAGACAGACACGCAGATGGAGACAGAGCACAGTGGTGAGTGCTTCAGTACAGGGCACAACAAGGGTGCCCTTACAGGATGGCTGAGCGAGTATTCAGAGCATCCTGGGAAATGACATTGGAGGGGGATTTCCAGGGCAGTTTGGTCAGTGGTCTGGGACATGTAGGGGACTCCAAGGCAATAGTAGACAGCTTATATAACAGGATATCTAGAGAACAAACGTGGAGGAACATGGAGTATTTCTGGGAACCTTAAGAAAGATATAATATCTGTACATAATGCCCATTCAGGACCCCACAAGTCTTTTTCCATCTGAGTCTTCTTGTTGTCCATTAGCAGGTTATTCAGTAAAATGGGTAGAATCCTGAGGGCAACACCAATACTCCCAAGTTTTGGACCATTTGGAATGGTATTCAGAGGAAATGGGCTTTGGTCTCAAGGGTCTTGTCTGTCATCTGAGCCAGGCACAGAGGCAGGCTCTGCCTTCTTTGTGGTATAAGGAAGGGTGCTCTCTCCATCCACCCCCCCACCTCCGGAGGCTGTATATGGGAGGTGGGAAAAGCCAATGGTGGCTCAGGGCTTGGCATTTGAAGCGAACAGAACGGAAAGAGCAATGGCATCTGCCCAGAAGCCCCTGGCTTCTCATCCTATGCAAGTTCTTAGGAGCCCAGCTTGACCTCTGAGTCTCTTTCTTGTGTGAACATTGGTTGTACCTCCTGTGTGTGAGACTCAAGGCTGTTATACCTGAAGACAGGTACGGCAAGATGGCAGCTGTTCAGCCAAAGTTGGGTCGGCAGCAAAGGGGGAGGATGGGGTTGGGAGTTGGGGACTGATCCTTATGCCTGCTTTCCCTGCAAACCCTGGGCCCCAGACTTGGGTTCTAAAAGTTGTGGGCTGGGATCAGATCAGGGAGTGAGAGGGCATAAGAGAGGCCTGCTGGGTCTCCATGGGCATCCTGCTAACTTCAGTTTTTGGGTTACTTTTTGGCACACATTGGTGCAAGTGTTGGTGCTCAACAGGAAAACAAATTCCACATGGATAACTGACAGCAATGAATGTTCTTTCTGTATTTCTCACTACTTTCTGAAGAAGGGATGCTTCCAAATAAGGACAGGGAAAGAGGAGGCCCTCCCTACCCAGTGGGGGAGTCCCAGAAAGAGCCAAACCAAGCTGTACTTTGCTTGAGAGCAAGGCCTCAGGCATAATTGTGATCCTCCAACTCCAGCAACCATTTGCCTCTGAATAGGACGGGGCTGGCCCTCTTGACACACTGTATTCCAGATGCCCCTCCTTCCCCAAGATGGCAATAATCCATTTTAGTAAGCTCACCCCTCTGAAAAGCAGACTATATTAACAAAAAATAAACAATATTTTGGCATTTTGGGGCCAGTTATATGAAGACACTAGGAATTTGGAGGAAAAAAAATCCTTGGATTTCCAGGAATGTAGAACTACAACCTATTATGGGGTTTAAAGGACTACTTTTTAAGCCTTTTATTTGGAAATAATTTCAAACATACAGAACAGTTGCAAGAATAGTGCAAAAAACACCCTTATACCCTTTATTCAGATTTGCCTGCTGCTAACATTTTGCCCCATTTGCTTTATCATTCCTCCCTGTCCATATATATATATATATATATATATATATATATATCTCCTCAGTTTAATGCTCTTTTCTCTGATTTATTGTACTTATTCTAAATTTGTTGAATGGTCCAATAATGTCCTTTGTTGCTACACTTTGTCTTTTAGTAATAGATTCAGTCTAGAATCAGGCTGCCTTTCTGTAGCTTCTTTTTCCTCCAGAGCAGCTCACAAGCAGAGCACTTCCCCCACAGTGGGCCATAGTTTCCTCATCTGTAGGATATGGGGACCAGAGTGGCTGACATCTGCATTCTGTGATTATTTGACGGCCTGGGGTGCTGAACACAGTGCTTTATATGATAGGTGTCCTTTAGATGTTTAATGGAGGTCCTGCTTTCCAGAAGGACTGGGACTACCTTTCTATTTGAGGAAGATTTTTCTCCCCTCCCTCTCTAAAACAACACTGGAAACAAATCTAAAATCTCTGTCCTGGTCTCTGAAAGATCACAAAAGTAATGTTTAAAGTAATAATGGTAACAATGTATTTGGTGATTGTAGTATATGTATATGGATAAGTGAAGTGAAAAACAGCAGTGTCACGAGGAATGGGTGGGAAAATACTGTTACAATGTACCCGAACTACATGTGAAGCGAAATAGTGTATTTTGAAGGTGGACTTGGATTCGTTAAAATGTATATTTTATTACTTATTTGCTTACTTGTTTACTTAACTAGATTGTTGGTTTGTTATAAAAGGATATAATTTAGGAACAGCCGAATGGCAGAGATGCATAGGGCAGGTATGGAGAAAGGACACAGAGCTTCCATGCCCCCCGTCCCCCGCACTGCCACAATTTCACAAACCAGGAAGCTCTAAAATATATTTTTTAAACTCTAGGGCAACTACTATATGTTTTTTATAAGAAACCTATTTTTTTTTTAGAGAGAGAGAACAAACATGAGCGGGGGAGGGGCAGAGGGAGAAAATCCCAAGCAGCCTTCATGCCCAGTGCAGAGCCTGATGTAGGGTTCGATCTCACAACCCCAAGATCATGACCAGAGCTGAAATCAAGAGTCAGACACTTAACTGACTGAGCCACTCACACACCACTACAAGAAACCTATTTTATTTTATTTTTTAAAAAGATTTTATTTATTTATTTGACAGAGAGAGAGACAGCCAGTGAGAGAGGGAACACAAGCAGGGGGAGTGGGAGAGGAAGAAGCAGGCTCCCAGCAGAGCAGGGAGCCTGATGCAGGGCTCAATTCCAGGACCCTGGGATCACACCCTGAGCTGAAGGCAGATGCTTAACGACTGAGCCACCCAGGCGACCCTTATTTTATTTTATTATTATTATTTTTTATTATGTTATGTTAGTCACCATACAGTACATCATTAGTTTTTGATGTGAAAAGAAGGGGCACATGCACCCCAATGTCCATAGCAGCAATGTCCACAATAGCCAAACTGTGGAAAGAGCCAAGATGCCCTTCAACAGATGAATGGATAAAGACGATGTGGTCCATATACACAATGGAATATTACTCAGCCATAAGAAACCTATTTTAAAAATAAAGTTTGGGGCGCCTGGGTGGCACAGCGGTTAAGCTTCTGCCTTCAGCTCAGGGCGTGATCCCGGCGTTATGGGATCGAGTCCCACATCAGGCTCCTCCACTATGAGCCTGCTTCTTCCTCTCCTACTCCCCCTGCTTGTGTTCCCTCTCTCACTGGCTGTCTCTATCTCTGTCAAATAAATAAATAAAATCTTTAAAAAAAAATAAAGTTTGATAGGTTAGAAGTAAAGAGATAGAGAAGGATGTACCATTCTAAGAATAATCAAGAGAAAGCTGGGGCAGCTGTATTAATTTCAGACAGAGAAGACATCAGAACAAGGAAGATTACTAACAAGGATAAAGAGGGGCACTACATCATAATAAATGGGTCAGTTTTCCTGGAAGACAAAACAATGTATGTGCCTAACAACAGATTGTCAAAATATGTCAGGCAAAAATTGATAGAGCTAAAAAGAGAAATAGACAAATCCACTATTGTAGTTGGGGACTTCAGTTTCCCCCTGTCAGTAATTGATAGATCAAGCAGGCAGAAAATCAATAAAGGTAGAGTTGACTTGAACAGCACTATCAATCAGCTTGATCTAATTGACATTTACAGAACACTCCATCTACCAGCAGCAGAGGACATGTTTTTCTCAAGCTTATATGAACATACCAAGATACATCACATCTGGGTCATTTACAATTTTAAAGGATTAGCAATCATACACAATCATTTGTCAGACCACAATGGCATTAAACTAGAATGAAGTAACAGAAAAATATTTAGGAAATCCCTAAATATCTGGAGATTAAACGACACACTTCTAAAGAATTCATTGGTCAAAAAGAGTCTTAACAGAAATGTTAAAATATTTTTAATTAAATGAAAATGAATATACACCTTATTAATATTTGTGGGATGAAGCAAAAGCAGTGCTTAGAGGGAAATTTGTAGCATTAAATGCATATAATAGAACAGATGAAAGAGCTAGAATTAATTACATAAGCTTCCATCTTAGGAAAGTAAAGAAGGAAGACTAATTAAAACCTAAGGCAAGTAGTAGAAAAGAAATTAAAAATATATTCAGTATCCCATCTCCCCACATGAAAAGATACTAGACAGAGGTAGCTCCACTGCTTAGAAGAATAATTGTTATAATTATTAATAGTAATATATAATATAATTATTAATTATTAATAGTAATAATGATATCAACAATGATGATGGGTAATAGGGCACAGTGCCCTTTATGTACCAGCTGCTCTTCTAAGCAGTTCTCATGTACTCACACATTTATTACTTATGGTAACCCTATGAGGAAAGTACTATTAGAATCCCCATTTCACAGATGAGACACTGAGCCACAGAGCCAGTAAGTAACTTGCCCAAGGGCACACAGGTATTGAGGGGAGGAGGCAGGATTTGAACGAGGCAACCTGGCTCCAGAAGAGGTAGAACCACCCAGTTCCTGTTCTGTGTCTATCTTCTCCATAAGAACAAGGACTAGTCTTCTAGAACAATTTATGTAGACTGGGAATATGTAAAGTTTAGAAGGGGAGACCTAAGATGCTATCATGGGGCAAGAAATACAGATGCAGTTATGACCCTAGGAAAACTTATTAATGTTTGAGAACTCACAGAGGATAGGAATGCTGCTGGGAGGTTTGCGGCAGATAAATTCTCCACAGGAATTTGTCTGGGGAATGCCACAGGGCTGTGCTCCAAACAGCATATTTATCAATGTCTTAGGTGAAATCAAGCTCACCAAGTGGCAGATTCCAGAGTTGAAAGGAGAGAGACTTAAGTGATGCAGTGATACCAGCATCTAGAGTCCACTTTGAATTCAATACAATTAAATGATATTTGGGTAAAGCAAAACTTGCAGAATATGGACTAGACAGGACCTAGGTGAAAAGGAGTTTCTGTGAAAATGAATCTGGGGTTTAGCAAACCACAAGCTACAAATGAGTTGGAAGTGTGATGTAGCTGCCCAAACATCTGGTTCTGTCTCTAGCTGCACTGAAAGGGATGCAGTGTTTGTGCTGGAGTCTCTTAAGCTGGACAGCATATCAGAATCATCTAAAAATTTCAGATGCTTGGGCTCTACTCCCAGAGATGCTGACTCGATAGGTCTGTACTGAGAATGTTTAAAAGTTCTCGAGGTGTTTGGAATGGCAGTTGGTTTGAGAACTACTGGTCTCACAGGTCTAATAGTTGTTAGTTGCCTCATAGTTGTTCCAGAAAAGAAGTCAAGGTGGATCTGTGCATCAAAGTCGGGGAAACATGAGGAGCCAAGCCTTTCAGGGTCAGCCTGGTTCATGGCAGAGGCTGGAGGCCACACAGAGCTGTTACTTCACTTCAGTCTTGGGCTTTCAAAGCACTCTTAACCTTAGTCAACTCCACAAACCAGAGGGCCCTTCCTTAGTTCTGGGTTTTCCCAGCTTTCATCATAGATGTCAGGCTTGGGGCACAAGTGTGATTAGCAAGTATCTCAGGGGGAGCCTGGCACACAGGAGGTCCTCCCCTTGGAGCCCTGTCTGTCTTTCCTTTCGTTTGCTCTCCAGGTGTGAGGCATGCACTGTAGCAATGCAGCCTTTTCAAGTGGTGTGGTCATGAGCTTCAGTGATGGCTCTCCAGTATCATCACCTCCTGGTATTCAGCCTCTTATGTAGTCCCCTCTTTCATTGAATCAGGGATGACCTATGTGAGCAGTAGAACACAGCAAAATTAATGATGTGGGGGACGCCTGGGTGGCTCAGTCAGTTAAGTGTCTGCCTTCGGCTCAGGTCATGATCCTCGGGTCCTGGGATCTAGTTCCATTTCGGGCTCCTTGCTCAACGGGGAGTCTGCTTCCCCCTCTGCCTGCCACTCCTCCTGCTTGTGCTTGCTCTCTCTGTCTCTCTGCCAAATAAATAAATAAAATCTTTAAAAAAACCATTAAAAAATTAATGATGTGGGGCTGCAGGAGTAGGTCAGAAAAGACCTTGCAGCTCCAACCTCATTTTCTTAGATTGCTTGCTTTAAGGGGAAACAAGGCACCACACCGTGTTATGCGGACACTCAAGCAGCCCATGGAGATCCCCACAAGGATAGGAACTGACTATAGCACTAATTTGCCAGGCATGTGAATGAACCACCTTGGACATAAATCCTTCCACTCCCAGTTGTGCTTTCATATGACTGCAGCATCAGCTAGTAACTTGCTGCACCAGAACCACACAGCTCAGGCCTTCTTATTACATGAAAAAAATAAATAAACCACTAATTTGTCTAAGTCAAGGGTTGGCAAACTACACCCCGTGGGCTGGTTGCCTGATTCTGTAAATAAAGTTTTATTGGAACATAGCCCTGTACATTTTTTTAAATGTATTGTCTATGGCTGCTTTCACATTACAGTGACAGAGATGAGTAGTTGTGACAGAGACTGTGTGTCCCATAGCCTGAAATATTTACTATTTTTTGGCCCTTTAAGCCTACCAGCAGCTGAACATAATACCTATATCATGTCCAGTCCACAGGACATTTGTTCTTGAATAACTAGGTGACTTTAATGATGTGGGAGCTCAAGGAGAATCTTGTCAGAAAGACGATCTGGCTTTCTAAGCTCTACATTGACCAAGGGTTTAGTTCAATAGTATCAGTCAGGAATTGGAATCCATCTTAACTGATTTAAACTTTAATGAAAGGATTTATTACAGAGGTGAGGGAAGGTCAAGGGAGAAACACAGGACATCAGGGTACCCAGAACCCATTGACAGTGGGAAGCCATTGCCTCCTGCAGACCTCTAGGGGAAGAGGGAGGAAATGGTTTTATCAGAGCCCCTTGGGTACCCTTGAATCCCATTGATACGTTAGAATTAAGTAATGATTATGGTTCAAACTACTCTTAAGAATTCAGAACCAGTTTGAGCCAACTATGTCAAAACGAAATTGGGTGCTGGAACAATTACCCAGAAGAGGCAGCCTCTGGGATCCCTCTTTACTGTAAGTCTACCATCTGAGTAATTGTGCAGAGTATCTTGTGTCCTCATTAGTCTGTACAATTATTGTTCTTTACTTGATTTTCATTGATAAGCTGATTTTTCTGTCTTACCACAAATGCCCAAACCATATTTTATTTGTCTTTTTTTAAAGTTGTCATTTTTTACCAGATTTTTTTAGCCATGAATATTATCTATAATTAAAGGGGAATCTGTGAGTTCTTGTGGCATTTTCACCCCAAGAGAGGCTCAGAATGTTCAAATTCTCTCCAAAGTACAAAATAGTCTCTTCTCTAGAGATTTTTGAATTTTGTTTGATGGGTCAGAATAAAAGAGGCCTTGAAAAACAGAACCAGACAGGGTCTTCTCCCATTGCCTTCCCAAGTGGGTCAGAGCCAAACCCTCAAAGTGATCTCATCTCGTGATTTGAAAACATTGCCATGCTGATTCTTTTTTGGATGTATAAATGGTCTTACCGGGCAGTACATGCTAGAGCAGGACAGCCATCTTCCTTTTTAGCTGCTAAGTCACAAGCCCAACCCCCACCACAGTTCAGATGTTTCAGAAGAGGGACCATAGATTCCTTCCCCGAAGGTGCCCCCAAGGACTCTGCCTGCATTACAAAAGGAAATTCATTTTTTCTTTTGTTTCTCTTGCCTTTGGAGATGTGTCATGAAAAAAGTTGCTGTGGCTGATGTCAAAGAGGTTGCAGCCTATGTTCTCTTCTATGATTTTGATGGATTCCTGTCTCACATTGAGGTCTTTCATCCATTTGGAGTTTATCTTTGTGTATGGTGTGAGAGAGTGGTCAAGTTTCATTCTTTT
The DNA here is from genome assembly GCF_002007445.2 of Ailuropoda melanoleuca. NCBI lineage: Eukaryota > Metazoa > Chordata > Mammalia > Carnivora > Ursidae > Ailuropoda > Ailuropoda melanoleuca. Next base: position 87,954,049 of record NC_048230.1, read on the forward strand.
GCATGTAGCTGTCCAATTTTTCCAGCGCCATTTATTGAAAAGACTGTCTTTTTTTCCACTGGATGTTTTTTCCTGCTTTGTCAAAGATTAGTTGCCCAAAGAGCCGAGGGTCCATTTCTGGGTTCTCTATCCTGTTCCATTGGTTTATGTATCTGTTTTTGTGCCAATACCATGCTGTCTTTGTGATCACAGCTTTGTAGTATAGCTTGAAATCCGGCAACGTGATGTGAACTTGTGGGACTTCATCAAGATAAGAAGCTTCTGCACAGCCAAGGAAACCATCAAAAAACTAAGAGGCAGCCCATGGAATGGGAGAAGATATTTGCAAATGACACTACAGATAAAAGATTAGTATCCAAGATCAACAAAGAACTTCTCAAACTCAATACACATGAAACAAATAATCAAATCAAAAAATGGGCAGAAGATATGAACAGACACTTTTCCAATGAAGACATAAAAATGGCTGACAGACACATGAAAAAATGTTCAAAATCATTAGCCATCAGGGAAATTCAAATCAAAACCACATTGAGATACCACCTTACGCCAGTTAGAATGGCAAAAATTGACAAGGCAGGAAACAACAAATGTTGGAGAGGATGTGGAGAAAGGGGATCCCTCTTACACTGTTGGTGGCAATGCAAGTTGGTACAGCCACTTTGGAAAACAGTGTGGAGGTCCCTTAAAAAGTTAAAAATCGAGCTACCCTATGATCCAGCAATTGCACTACTGGGTATTTATGCCAAAGATACAGACATAGTGAACAGAAGGGCCATATGCACCCCAATGTTCATAGCAGCATTGTCCACAATAGTCAAATTGTGGAAGGAGCTGAGATGCCCTTCAACAGATGACTGGATAAGAAGATGTGGTCCATATATACAAAGGACTATTAGTCAGCCATCAAAAGGAACGATTTCACAACATTTGTAGCAACATGGACAGGACTGGAAGAGATAATGCTAAGCAAAATAAGTCAAGCAGAGAAAGACAATTATCATATGGTTTCACTCATTTATGGAATATAAGAAGTAGGACGATCAGTAGGAGAAGAAAGGGAAGGAAGGGGGGGGTAAAAAGAAAGAGGAATGAACCATGAGAGACTATGGACTCTGGGAAACAAACTGAGGGCTTTAGAGGGGAGGGGTGTGGGGGATAGGGATAGGCTGGTGATGGGTATTAAGGTGGGCACGTATTGCATGGTGGACTGGGTGTTATATGCAAGTAATGAATCATGGAACTTTACATCAAAAACTTGGGGGGTGCCTGGGTGGTTCAGTCATTGAGCATCTGCCTTCAGCTCAGGGCATGATCCCAGCATTCTGGGATCGAGCCCCACATCAGGCTTCTCCTCTGGAAGCCTGCTTCTTCCTCTCCCACTCCCCCTGCTTGTGTTCCCTCTCTCGCTGTCTCTCTCTCTGTCAAATGAATAAATAAAATCATAAAAAAAAACCTTGGGATGTACTGTATGGTGACTAACATAACATAATAAAAAAATTTTATAAAAACAAAACAAAACAAAACAAAAACAAGAGGAACTTCAAAATACCACTCTGCTGTATACATGGTTGTTTGTACTGTAACTTGCCATGCCAGTTATGATTGCTGTTTAACAAATAACCCACAAACTTAGCTGCTTATAACAGCCATTTTATTATACTTAATGGATTCATTTGGTCAAGTATTCAGGCAGAGCATGCCAGGGATGACTTCTCTCTGCTCTGGGATTTCTAAGGTCTTACCTGGGATGATTTCAGTGCTGGTGGTGACTCAACATTTGGGGGTTGGAATCATCCAAAGGCTCCGTTGCTCTCATGTCTACTGAGATGAAGAACTTGAAGTCCAGGATTAGCGCCTTCCCCACAGCTTCTCCATGTGGCTGGGCTTCCTTACAACATGGCAGCTTGCCATGGTTGAGCTTCTTATGTGGCAGCTCAGGCTCCAAGTGCTCGTGTTCCAGTGAACAGGGTAGAAGCTGCATAGCCTTTTTGTGATCCAGTCTTGGAAGTCACACAGCATCATTTCTGTTTTTTTTTTTTTAAATTGCTCTAAGCAGTCACGAGCCCACTTAGATTCAAAGAAAGAAGAAATACTCTCCCACCCACTCTCCATGAAGGGAGTATCAAAGAATTTTAGAGCCATGTTTTAAAACCACCACACTTGCAAACGGAAGAGCAGTTTCATTTGCCTGGTAGAAAGTGACATAAAGTTAAATGTAGTGTTATCTCATCTGGAGGTTGGAGAAACCCCACCCAGATACATGCACAGGCCAGGCTGAATGAAATTTTTAACTGGACTGCAGAGGCCAGAACTTTAAACTCCCAATAATGGATGCATGGCAGTGATGGTGGTGGTGTGGTGGAGTGTTATTAAAGAACTATAGGTTGAATTAATAAAAGAAAAGAAGCATATGATCCTTTCAATAGATGTAGAAAAGCATTTGACAAAATACAGCATCCTTTCTTGATAAAAATCCTCAACAAAGTAGGGGGAACATACCTCAACATCATAAAGACCACATACAAAAGACCCACATCTAATATCCTCAATGGGGAAAAACTGAGAGGTTTTTCCCTAAGGTCAAGAACATGACAGGGATGTCCCGTCTTACCGCTGTTGTTCAACATAGTAGTGGAAATCCTAGCTTCAGCAATCAGACAACAACAACAAAAAATAAAAGGCATCCAAATTAACAAAGAAGAAGTCAAACTTTCACTCTTTGCAGATGACATGATACTCTATGTAGAAAACCCAAAAGACTCAACCAACAAAATTGCTAGAACTGATACGGAAATTCAGCAAAGGTGCTGGATAGAAAATCGATGCCCAGAAGTCTGTTGCATTTCCATACATCAACAATGAAGCAGCAGAAATAGAAATCAAATAATTGATCCCATTCACAATTGCACCAAAAACTGTAAGATACCTAGGAATAAACCTAACCAAAGAGGTAAATATCTATACTCTGCAAACTCAAGAAAGCTTATGAAAGAAATTGAGGAAGACACAAAGAAACAGAAAAACATTCCATGTTCATGGATTGGAAGAACAAATATTGTTAAAATGTCTATGCAACCCTGACAGAAGAAACTTAGGAGATCATATAATGGCATCCTATTGGGGTAGGGTAGATGNAAAGGTGGGGGAAAAAGGAAAAGTTTTTTTTTTTTTTTTTTTTTAAGGATAAGGTTCTGAATAAGGTGTGGTCATTTACTGGTTCCTAAAGGAGATGGGGCTGCCATCAGGCTGAGCAAACCATGAAGCCAGGAGCAGGAAAAGACACCGTTCAAAGGAGACTGAAGACAACTTAGAATGGATTGAAAGAGAAAATCAGATCTATCAATAGCTAACAAGAGGTCATAAAGGGAAACTATGGTTTTGGGGCAGGAAGGGAAAGGAATTAATGTAATGGAGGCCATGGCTAACAGTTGAATGAGGAAGAAATTTAGAGATCCTCAGTATATCCCCATGAACAATGGGGCTAGAGTGTTGCTCTTGGTGTTGGGGAAGCAAAATAGAAGAAATTTCAAGGCTGACCATATGACCAGCATGGACATTAGACATTTTCCAGGTACTCTAAGGGAGGAAGATGGTTTTAAATATATATCAACAAGGTCATACTTTTGCCATGGAGCATCCCCAAGAGATAGAATTGGCCTCCTGCCTACTGGCAGAAGCCCTGCTAATGATGTGGTTGGCAATTGTTTGCGTGTCCGCTGATATTCTGAGAATAAATTAGGATCCAGTGATTTCTGGATATTGCACGACTAGTTGGCTGTAGCAAGTTGGCTCTTAAGTTTATTTATGGCTTTTATATTCATTATTTCATTTACACTTACAAGCTTGTGAAGTAGGCAGGGAAAGTAATATCATGCCCATTTGGGGGATGAAGAAACCGGAAGGTTAAGTGGCTTCTCCAAGCCAGGCAGCAGCAGGACCAGAACTAGAATCCAAGTATCATGCCTCCTGGTATTGCCAGGGCCTCTGGCCTCTGCCATGCCACCTCCCACGCTGGGCCAGGAGTTCAGTTGTACTGTCAGCTGGCCTCTTCCAGAGGCAGATGTGAGCAGTAATGTTTGACTGCCTCTTGTAGCTGGAGTCCATCTCAACTTCAGTCTTCCTTCCCTATATGCATATACACACACTTTGAGCCCTGCACATGATGTTGCTTTTACAGGTGCCAGAGTGTTTCAAAGGCCGCAGAGTCCTGTGCTCCTTTTCTTTCGCCATTGAACAGTTATCTACTGCTGTGTAAGAAGCCACTCCAAACCCTAGTGGCTTAAAACAGTACCGTTTATTATGTCTCATATTTCTATGGGTCATTAGTCCAGGCAGTTTTTCTGCTGGTCTCACTTGGGCTCATGTATGTGGCAGAGATCATCTGATGACTAAGCTAGGCCTGAAAAGCCCAAGATGCCTTCATTCTCTGGATGTTGGCAAGACTCCTTGGTTTTCCTCCAAGTGGCCTGTAATCCTTCAGTAGGCTAGTCTGGGATTCCTCACAGCATGTTGGTGTCAGGGTTCCAAGAAGTTGAAGGTGGAAGCTGCAAGGCCCTGTAAGGCTTAGACTCATGAAACCACACAACTTCACATCCACCATATTCTCCTGGTCAAAATAAGTCATAAAACCAGCCTAAATTCAAGAGAGATAGAGAAATAGACTCCAAGGATGGAGTCTTGATAGGAGGGGTAGCAGTGTCCCATTGCAAAGGGGCACGGACTAATTGGGGGCCACTATTGTAATGATCTACCACACTCCATGATCTTCTGAATGAGAATTAACCAAAACATGTCCCGATAGGAAAAAAGCAAGCTTCTTTCTACTACAGCATTTGTATATCAGCAACTAGTGTTCTTTGGTAGCAAACAGAAACAGACTCTATTAACTTAAACAGAACAGTCATATGGTAGGAGGGCATCAGTAACCTCACCAAGTCAATGGAAGAATCTTACAATGAGACCTCAAAAGTAATAGGAAGAGAGCAGCTCTGTGTGGGGGGGAGGGACTCTGAAGCAGGAATTGATGGACAGCCTTTGTCGGGGACCACCACTGGAATAACTTAATTCCAGCTGATTTTTTCCCCCTGCTCTTTGTGTCATTTGGAGGAACTATGTGAAAAGTGGGGGACGACCTAGGCAGGCGGAAGTGTCAGCCATCTGCTGATTCCTGACCGTTCCCTGTGGGTGCTTATTTGGATCTGTTGGGCCTGACAGTGGCTTCTGTATGAACGACATACATGCCAGTGCCTCTGCTTCTCCCTCCCCATCCTGCCCCCAAGAAGGAAAGCAGTAGTTAAGAAACCTTTTTTCCTCCTTCAGGCAAAATGTAATCTTAGATGAACTTTTTCCCCACTGGACCTAACTTCTTAAATGCAAGTGTTCTCCAAGCTTCTACCATTCACTCTCCTTTGTTAGCATCCTCTCTGAACCATTTTAGTTCCCATCTCCCTGCAGGTGACTCCTTGATCTAAGCCTTCACTATTGCCCATTTTCAATTTCCTGTGGGAATCCTCCACCCAAATCCACTGGCTTTAGCCTGCTCTTCCTCCCAAAATATGCTATGGCAGATACCACACCATGGCTTGCTCAGCATCTGCTTCAATCCCCTTATGCATGTCTCCCCTGTACTGTAGAGTCTGGAAAGATAAAAATGACATTTCTCAAACTCCTGTGCAGCTGGGGAGCCCCAATTGATTAACTTGCACCAAGCAGGCCTGTCCTCATGAGACATGGGAGGCAGAAGTGGGTGATGTGCGTGATGGAGTTCTATGAAAGCCACATGGATGACCATGTAGGTGCCATATCTTGTGTCAGAGGCATGTGGTTCTTCAAGGGCAGCACGGGAGCTGCTTCAGTCCAGTCCTCTAGAGTCACAGGCCGTGGGTGGTGGCAGCAGTAGGGTTTCTGCTAGAATAGTCCTCTGGGGAAGTTTGTACATATCTTCTGGCTACATTACTCCTGGCCATGTAGCACCCAAGTGTGGTTCTTGGAATTGGAGATTTTGTGCAATACCTAATGGAATAAACCTTTTCCTGCTTGTTAAAGTGGATTCTGTTGACCACAACTAAGAACCCTGCCTGATATAAACAGTCCCTATCTCCACCAGTGCTGTAGTATAGATATTGAACAACAGGCTCTTGGGCGGGGGGAAGGCCTGAACTGGGGAGCCTGGTGGCTCAATCGGTTGAGTGTCCAAATCTTGGTTGTGGCTCAGGTCATGTCTCATTGTTGTGAGACCAAGCCTTGGCATGTTGGGCTCTGTACAGAGTCTGCTTGAAATTCTTTGCCTCTCCCTTTGCCCCTCCCCTTGCTTGCATTCTCTCTCTAAAGTAAGTAAGTAAATAAATAAAATCCTTAAAAAAAAATGCTGAACCATTTTGCACTCCCACCAGCAGTGTGTGAGTCTCAACTGCTCTTTCTTCTTGCCAGCACCTGCTTTTGTCAGCACTTGATTGATGTTAGTAAAAGAAACAATATAATTTTAAAAAACGTTCCAATAGCATAATGTGTCTCTCAATAGGAGGTAAGATAACACACACACACACAGGCACACACACAGAGCCCCTGCTTACCTTGCAGTAAAAAAAAAAAATGCATGTTTCTTATTAACACAGGCTAGGTCTTTAGAGTATGGCTTCTTTCTTTTATTGACTTACGTTGTCGCAGATGAAAAATTAAGGCAAGTCTTCAAGGTATTGTTTGATTTAAACTAGAAACACCTCTCCAGATTTATAAACATAGCTTCCCTAATTGTTCCTGTCTTCTCCCGAGGTAGGTGAATGGACTGGGGACAGAGCTGTTTCCTCATCAACCCAGGACAGTTGTCTTCACACCCTGAATTGTCCTTTGAATAGAGGAGGAGACTATGATTAAAATGGCTCACGCACCAAAGTTCAGTCTCAGGACCAGTCTGTAATTTGGTTGTTATCTTTATGTTGAATGAGGAGGCACATTCAAAGACAAGGGGCCTATAGTTAGCAGGTAATTAATTGGCTTGATGGAATTCTTATCAGTTCAGGAGCTGTGCTAATTTGAAACCGTTGCCGGCTTCCTCTGTTCATAAGCTGTGCTCTGCTCCCCCCATCCCTTTCCAAGCATCCTCCCTGATTCCTAAAGTCTGTAGCAGAGCTGGGTGAAGATTTCCACTTGCATGCCAGCCACGACGTAAGTCTTGCTGAGGTCAGAATCTGACCTCAGGACCCCAACTTCAGTTTTGCGCCTGCAGGAAATTTTCTTATTTCACCTTTTAAGGCAATCTTCATGACACATGATCCCTGACATCCACAGAAATCCTTGGTTATCAGCGTCTCTTTATAGAGAGACGGGGGCCCAATGTTGTGTTGTGTTTATCGGTGTGTGTGTTGGGGGGAAGATAAGTAGATACAGGAATTGCATTCATTATCTTGTGCTCCACTTTTGAGCCTTCCAGAAATAGGAATTTTGCTATCAGGCCTCAGTGCAGGGAATCCCTTCCCTTAACAATAAGGAAAAAACGAAAACAGCACACAGTGGAGCCTATAAGTGTATTGTTGTTGTGAAATATCAGACCCAGCCTGTTGTCTGGTTTTAACTAATGTGCCAAACTATAAGGTGTAACTATAGGTATAACTCTATAACTCACTCCTGAATTCTATGACTGCATATTATTGTTTATTTTTTCATTTTTGTATGTGATTCTGAGGTGACTGATTTGATTTCCCTTTGATTCCCCTCCCCACCCAAGATTTGGCCCAGTGTATCAGTTAGCTTTTGCTGTATAGCGAACCACCCCCAAAACTTAGTGCATCGAATAACACATATTATTTTTAATAGACTTTATTTTTCAGAGCAGCTTTAGGTTCACAGAAAAATTACATGGAAGGTACAAAGACTTCCCATGTACCCCTACCTCATGCACAGCCTCCCCCACTGTCAATATCCTCCCCCAAAGTGGTACATTTGTTGCCATTAATAAACCTACATTGAGACATCATTACCCTCCAAAGTCCATAGTTTACCTTAGGGTTCACTCTTGGTGTTGTACATTCTGAGAGTTTGGGAAAATGTATAATGACATGTGTCTGCCATTATAGTATCATACAGAGTAGTTTCACTGCCCTAACATTCCATGTTCCAGTTATTTACCCCTCCCTCCCACCCCCAACCCCTGACAACCACTGGTCTTTTCACTGTATCCATAGCTTTACCATTCCCACAATGTCATATAGTTGGGATTGTACAGTATTTCACCTTTTCAGTTTGGCGTCTTTCACTTAGTAATATTTATTTAAGTTTCCTCCATTCCTTTTCATGGCTTGATCGTTCATTTCTTTTTATTCCTGAGTAGTATTTTACTGCCTAGCACCACAGTTCACTTGTCCACTCACCCACTGAAGGACATCTTGGTTGCTTCCAAGTTAAGACAATTATGAATAAAGCTGCTATAAACATCCATATGTAGGTTTTTGTGTGGACGTAAGTTTTCAACTCCTTTGGGTAAATACCAAGGAGCACGATTGCTGGATCATGTGGTAAGAATATTTTTAGTTTTGAAAGAAACTGCCAAACTGTCATCCGAAGCAGCTATACTATTTTGCATTTCCACCTTTAATGAATGAAAGCTCCTGTTGCTCCACATCGTTGCCAGCATTTGGTATTGTCAGTATTTGGGATTTTGGTCATTGTATTAGGTGTGTGGTGGTGACACATATTTTTAATTTCTTGAGATTCTGTGGGTTGTCTAGGTGGCTCTTCTCACACGGGCAACTCAGCTGGGGCTGAATAGGGTGTTCTTACTTTTATTTCTGGGGCCTTGGCTGGAATGGTGGGAGACCTCGCTCCATGTGGTCTCTCATCCTCCAGCAGGCTAGTCCAGCCTTCCTCACAGGGTGGTGGAAGGGTTCTAATAGCAAGAGAGGGCGTGTCCAATTGTGAGGCACTTTTGAAGCCTCTGCTTTCTTATGTTTGGTACATCCCATTGTCTAAAGCAGGTCACATGGCCAGTCCCAGATTGTAGGGATGGAGAAATGATCCCCACTTCTTGCTGGGAGGAGCTGGGAGGAGGAAACTTATCGTGACCACATTTCCCCATCCATTGCAGTTGGTGACTGTGATGTCTAACTCAGCAAAGGAATCATTTCTTTAAACCACTCTAAATCCCCACCCCAGGTGGCACCCAGAAAAGCAGTTTCTTCAGTTATGCAGGGAAACATTATGGAAAAGAGATTAGGTACTCTCATTCTTCTTTTCTAATTACCCAGTTGGTATTATTCCAAAGGGGCAGTCATTGTTTCCTCAGACCCCAGCATCAGGAACTCACAGCCTCTGGTCTTAGTGTCCCATACAAGAAAAGCAACACATTTATTCCTGGCTTCATTTCTTAACTTCTGGGAAAGAGGTTGTTGAGGTTTAAGGGCTGATAATTAATCATGCCTCTTCCCCTTCCATCTTTGGAATCAGTTGAGAAATAGATGCAAGCATGGGAATTGGAGGTCAAAAGAGCACCTCTTCACTGGCAGCCCTGGACCAGAGAATGTGGTTTGGAATATGGCCAGGCAGGGCTTCATGCTTCTTCCCTTCAGGACAGACCTGGGTTGCCCATGGGTCTGCAGAGTGGTCGACTGGCCTGGACAGACAAAAGGAGAATTGTTGCCTCTTACTTTCAGGTCATGGGAGTCAAGACAGAGGGATCAGAGCAGGGCTTGGGAACAGGGGATGAAGGGCCACCCAGGCTGAGGGTGGCTGTGACTCCTCCCTCCTCACCAGCAGTCAGTGAGGAGTGAGGAGGGAGTGGACAGAAGATTAGGTGGAATCTTTCCCCAATACTTTCCATTCTGACTTTTTTGCAATTTTCCTTTATGCATATATTTCTTAAACTTCGTTTTGAAGCATAATATACATATAGAGAAGAGCACACATCATAAGTGTGTGGCTCAATACATTTTCACAAATTGAAAACATTCATGTAATCAGCACCTGGATCAAGAATTAGAAAATCCAGCTCCCTAGAAGCCCTGTGGAATCTTTTTTGGTCTGGCTTCTTTTGCTCACAATAATGACTGTAAGGTTCACCGTGTTGTGTGTAGATTTATATTGTTAATTTTCATTGCTGTTATATCCTACTCTGTGAATATTGTGTAATTTACTTCCATTCTATGCCCATGATGGGCATATGTGTAGTTGCCAGATTTGGCTGATTTGAAACATTCTAATATATGCCTTTTGTGAAAATATGCAGTTATTTCTGGTTGATATATCCCTAGAAATATCCCCTGGGGTCCAGTAATTCCACTTCTAGAGTTATATCCAACAAAAATGCCTAGCGATTTTGATACTAAAACTGTTTTCCAAAAAGGAACTGTTTGGCACCCTGCTGGCAGCATTAGGAGAGTTCCAGTTGCCCACCTCCTTGCCTCTTAATGCTTTGGAAGGCACACAAGTTCCTGTTCTATAGATGAGGGTGAAATACCAGGAGAGGGAGAAAATGAATTCCTCTATAAAAGAAGAATGAAAAGGGAAGAATTTTACAAAGAATTTTTTAAAAAGAATTTTAAAAAATGTGTCAATCCACCTTATTTTTTGATGTGTTTCAAACCAAGTTGCAGACAATTAACAGACGGGGTCTTTTTAGGCGCAAAGCACTACCGTACAAGCAGGAGAGCACTACCGCACAATCTAACTTTAGAAAGTGGAGATGCTCTCAAAGTCTCACCCAGCTCTGTGGAGGAAGGGTTTGCAGACAAAATGTTCCTTCCACAGAAATTGTGATAAAACACCAATTAGTGACTGCAGCAATGAAGTGGGAGTGTTTAACCTTTCAGGCGTGCCAACAATGTGCTCCTTAATTTGAAAATAGGGTACAAAGTGTTAGCAAGTGAAGAATAGTAATCGTTCATCACTCAACTTGACATATCTCCTTTGCAGCAGAGGCAAGAGAAGGAATCCTCTCTGCTCCACTTATTCTGGCTTTCGTCTAACTTCTCTTAGAAAGGACCAGATGCTCTAATGAGGGGTACCAGACACTGAAAATATCCAGAGATTAGGAGAAAACAGGCTGACAGCTTCCCCCTCAAGAAGCCTACCTTCCCTCTGAGCTCTTCAGCACACTTTATATGCATTACCCAGCAGCAAGTCTTATTATCCCTTTTTGCAAACTGTAGAAAAGTGGTGCAGAGAGGCTAAAAAGGCTCACTCGAGGCTACAAGGGAAGCCAAATGTTCAGCTCAAAATAGAAACTGAGAGCTCTGGGAAATTCAGACAGCCTGAGAGGGTCCTTTAATCTCTGGACCCTTCTGTGTCTTTTTAGACAATAAGCCTTTCCTTGAAAGAGTTTTTATTCCCCTAACGACAGGGCTGCCAACTCTCCCTCCAGGATGTTGTAAAAGGTGACATTTAACAGTGGAAATTGAAACTCTAATTGACTTCTCTTAAAACAGAAAAACAAGCGCCCTGTATTCCTTCTCTTGGCCAGATGTTTGTAATTGTTCCCCTGGGATTCTACCTTGAGGGAAGCTGAAGAGGCAAAATAGAACAGTTCACGGGAATTAGTATGGTTACACACTCAATATTTGCTTTTACTGCGTGGTGGTATCCAAGCTGAGAGAGGTTTCAGGAAGAGGGTTCTAGCTCATGTCACTAGACCGTGGTATCAAAGAAGCCCTGGAATCTCTTGCAGTGATCAGTAAAGAGATAGAGGTGAACCTTTATTTCCAGATCTGGGTGTATGGGGGCCTATGATTATTTAGATTAATTGTGTTACTTGCCTTAGCCTAATGGAACTTTAACAGAGATCCTGTGAGCAAAGTCTTAAAATGTACTCGTGCAGGAGGTCTTGCCTTCTTGTATTTCAGTCATCATCATGAGAAAACACGCTTCAGGGAGCCTGCTGGTCAAGGAGGATGAGACACATGGATGAGAACCTGGAGCCTAGCCCAACTGAGCCCAGGCTAGACCACCCAATCTCTAGCCTCTCAGGAAACATGTAAGCAAGACACCATTGCTTATTGTTGTGAGCCATGGAATTTTGTGGTGGTTTGTTATGTAGCAAATTATGTTATAGCTGACTGATGCAGGCCCATTGAAAGGTAGAGAGAGATTCTCAGTGACAAAATTTGCAAAAGCGCTCAGCTTGGGGTCGTCATATAGCAAGCATCTTGTAACTGTGAGAGGAGCTGAATTCAGTGGAGTGATTATATTTCATTTATCTGAAAAAGAATAGAATGAACCACACTATGCATTCTGAATGCCTGGCCTGCCTGTTGATATCTGCCTCCTAATTGTAACTTTTTTTTAAATAATTTTTTATTATGTTATATTAGTCACCATACAGTATATCCTTAGTTTTTGATGTAATGTGCCATGATTCATTATTTGCGTATAACACCCAGTGCACCATGCAATATGGGCCCTCCTTAATACCCATCACTGGCCTATCCCAATCCCTAATTGTAACTTTTATGAATCCTTTTCTACTGGCTTCATTCCCATCTCTTCCCTAGTCAGTATGTTGACATCTCTTTATGACTCAATCCTGGGCTGAACCATGAATACCCATATAACCACTGCCTGGATTCTATAATTAACATTTTGCTGTATTTTTAAAATTGTGTGCCTATCTATTCCTCCTTCTTTGCATCCATCAGTCCATCTTATTTTTTGGATGAATTTTGAAATTAGTTGCAGACATCAGTACACATCACCCTGATGGTGAATTTTGACAAATGCATGTACCCATCACACATGAAAGTTTCTTCATGTCCCTTGCCAGTTAATCCCACCCTCACACTGCAGGATAAAGACTATTTTGTTTCTTTTCCTACTATAGATTAGTTTCGTTTGGGTCAGTATAAAAATGGAATTATGCACATGTAATCTTCTGTGTCCAGCTTCTATTTGGCAAAATATTTTTGATATTCACACATGTTGTTGTATCAGTAAGGGTCTTCATTTTAAAATGAATAATTAGACAAGATATTTGCAGACTCTCTTTACCTTAAGGTCTGGGGCTTCTGTGACATGTATACAGTTATAGTAACCACTGTTAAGTAATACACTTGAACCAAACATCCTTCTGAAACAGGCATCTCTCCTGCTGTCAGAGATCTGGTCCTTTGGTATTCACTCCCTCCCCCTCTCCCCTCTCTTTAAAGTTGATAAATCTTTCAAAACTGCTGAGGGAATTTATTGAGATTTGTCCCGTGGGCACAGTGCTTTTGATTTACTGAGTTGAGTAAAATGTAGGGTCTGACTGAGCTCTTAGGATTAATTGGCATCTGACTTTTCCCCAAGGGGTCGTCAGCAGTTTATCCTTCCCAGGACTCACAACAGTATGTCTAAACTGTAGGTTAGTGGGGATGATTGAAAGACTTGGAGAGTTGTCTTTCTTACTTTGCTCCACTCTGGTTCCAGAGCAGTGAATGGGAAAAATAATGAAAGAAAATGAGAATAAAGTAACAATTTTCCTCCACAGTAGCTAAAAGCCAGTGCTCAGTCTATTCGACCACTTTATCCCTTAGTTTTAGCTTGAGGATTTAACTAGTTTAACTAAGAATTAAAGCCACAATTAGTGTGGCTGGCTCCTGGCTTTGTTCCGTGCCAATTTAGCTAAGCTGGAGCTACACTTCCCAGAATTCCCTTCCCTGAAGACTTCCGGGGTTAGCGCGTACCGCTGACCTCGCACGCCTGGGAAGACGGAAGTGACGCAACACTGTAGTCCTTCCACCCTTGAAAGGCCAATTTGGGGGCCTACGTGCTGTCGCAAGTCTGGGGACTGGTGCCGACACTTGGCTCACCGGTGAACAGGGGGCAGCAGGCTGTCGTAGCACTCCTCTAGCCCTTCTGATGGCTGGGCAGGCAGTGGGCTTGCAGCAACGTCAGCTCCCTCGGCCGGCCGGCCGTCGGCTTCCCTGACTTCTGGGCCAGGCTGCAAGCTGCGCTGCCCGCCCTCTGGACACCAGACACAGGAGCAACAGCTGTGCAACCAGCTCCCTCCCACGGTTGTATCACACATCCCATATTCCATGTGATTCTTGACGCTCCTGGCTCTCCGACTGAATCCTGAGTGGGTTTCCCACCACAGAGAGGATGTGCAGCATTCACTGCTGGTTCTTCTCTCTTTTGCCCCCTAACACCCGGGTTTGGTTCCAAGATTCACAGTCTCCCCGCAGCTAGGAGATTGAGGGAGAGCTGGCTGAGTCCATATCCAGGGGTGACTTGATGAACCTAAGTCAGTACTGCTAAGGGTAATGGACCCAGTCCTAGGCCGTGAGATGGAGAAGTCACTGAAGGACTTCTAAAGAATAGGCCCTTTGAATAAAGAGATAAATATGGGAAGAAATGGCTTTTTGTTGTTCTTCTAGATGTTGCCCAAGACTAATGCTTCCGCATGTTGCAGGAAGATGGAAGGAGGGACCTTGGCCTGTTAAGGCTCATTGAGCTGCTTAAAGAACCAGCCCTGGAATAGCCAGCTTATCCCTCGTTGCCTGGGACTTTCTGAGTTTTAAGCACTGAAGGTCCAGTGTCCTGGGAAGACCCTCAGTCCTGAGCATGCCCAATGGGTGGACCCTCTTGCCCTGCCTCAGGACTTTAATGTGAGATGATAATTCCCTTTACTGTTTAAGCCCTGTGAGTTGTGACTATTTTGGGTGCGTGTAGCTGAAAGGATTCTGAATGGTCCCAGGCAATACAAGAATGTGTCTCTTGTTTCTGACAGCAGTTGTAAAAGAGGTACTCTAAAAAATATTCTGTGTATTGCCAACATCATTGGAAAAGTGCTTCACTTATCTCAGAAACTGTGTGTCAATTTTGTTTGTTTGAAATCAGTTTCACTAATCTATGGGCAGGTATAACTTAATACATTTTACCTAAAAAAAAAAAAAAGTTACCACTTGAGCATGCATATGATATATTAAAAGATAAATAAATATTCTATTTTAGGTCTTTGCATATCCTTGGGCCTTTATCTAGCTTCCTCTTAAAATAGGAGTACCCTTAAAGTGATGGCTGTGGAGGGAGGGGGATGGAGGAGGGGGTGATCTCTGTTCTTTATGTTTAAAAGTCTTAAATAAGTTCCTGGGACTCTACAAATATATTTGTAGATAAGTTTGGTGTCATTTAGTTGATTTTTTTTCCCCAGAAAGAAAGGCTTCCAGGGCTTGACACGATCCTCTTATGGGTGTGGTAGATAAATTGTGTTAGTGGTCTTTACCCTTACCTGTGTCTACACCTGTCCTAGCTTGGGCTGCTGTAACAAAAATACCAGCCTGGATGGCTTATACTTAACAAATAAAAGAATTATTTTTCACTGTTCTGGAAGCCAGAGGTCCCAAGGCCAGGATGGCAGCATGGTGCCAGCTCTGGTACTCTTACCCTCTTCTGGGTTGCAGACTGCCAGCTTCTCATTTTAGCCTCATACAGTGGAGAGCAGAGAGGGGAAGCAAGCTGTCTTGTGACTCTAATTATAAGGGCACTAATCCCATTTATGAGGGCTCCACCTTCATGACCTCATCTAATCCTCATTATCGCCCGAAGGCACCACTTCTTAATACTATCACATTATGGGTGTAAAGTTTCACCATATGAATTCTGGGGGTACACAAACATTGAGTCCATCACAACACCCTTTGCCAGGTAGCATGTGCCCTCCCACTATGACTCTGGGTTTGCGCATGTGTTGTTCTTTGGCCAATAGGTGCAAGCAGAGGTGGAAAAGTATTTGGGATTGTTCGTGCTGTGCCTCCCCTATGACTATGTGCCTAGGTCAGCCCATTGGAGAGTGAGTGTCACATGGCACAAGCACGCCAGTTGATAGACAAACTGCCAGATGTGAGGGAGCCCAGAGGAGACGGAAGAATCACTCAACTGAACCCAGCCCAAATTGCTGGTGCATTAACTCACGAGCTAAATAAATGCTTAGTGCTTTATGTCAGGGAATTTGGGGGTGGTTTTTTACACAACATTATGGCAGCAATGGATAACTAAGACATCTGTTATCCATCAGGGACAGTTTAGATGGGCTGTAAGAAGGAGCTAAATATGTTGGCTTTGTAGACAGTCATACCTGATAGAATTTAACTCAGAAGTTGCCCTGTAATCACTCACTTGGGCATGCTTGTGTCCTATTCAAAGGTAAATATAGCAGTACCATTTTAAGTATATATGTGTGTCTTTAGGCCTTTAGTTTTGTCCAAAAATGGGGTGCCTTCACATGGACCAGATCCCACCAATAGCAGCTAGTCTCTATTGCACATGTATGATAGCCTCGAGTGAGTTATTGGGGGTTTTTATATGAGTCTGGTGTAATTCAGCAATTAAATTCAGGGGCAGCAACCACTAGATGCCCTTGTAACTTCCTTATGGTGGTTAGGACAATATTGAGGTGGTTTTCCAGGATGCTGATGTGAAATCATATGTGATCATTTAAATTTAAATTCATTGTAGGGGCACCTGGGTGGCCCAGTCAGTTAAGCATCTGACTCTTGGTTTTGGCTCAGGGTGGTGAGATCGAGCCTCCAGTGGGCTCCGCGTGATCAGCATGGAGTCAGCTTGAGATTCTCTCTCCCTCTGCCCCTTCTCTCCCTCTCTCTCTCTCTCATAAATGAATAAGTAAAACCTTTAAAAATATCTAAATTCATTGTTACTAAATAGAATCAATCCAGTTCTTCGCTCCTGCCAGCCATAAGTTAATAGCTCCACAGCCACAGATGGCTAGCGGCTGCTGCTTTGGACAGCACAGACACAGAACATTTTCATTATCTCAGAAAATTTTATTGGGCAGTGCTGGACTCAGTGCTTATGTTCACATTTCTTATTTACAACTTCTTTTCTGTCTAAACCTCTAGTTTCTGCCGACCAGTTGATTCTGACAGCCCCTCAATCCGTACCTTTGGGAAAAATGAATTATTGTTTTCTAGATTATTTAATAAAACTCAAGCTAGCCTGTTTTGACATTTACAACATTCAACGTTCTCGTCATTTACAGGTCACAAAACTAACTGACAGAGGGAGTATCCATGCAGCCAGAGCAGGGAAGCTTGGGGAGGAGTGAGGGCAGCTGAGAGAATCCCCCAGTTTGAGTCGTAAATGTGAGTTGTCCAACAAAACGAGGGGGACAGAGAAGAAAATGAACCACGAAGAAAAACTATTGGGCAAAATTGTGCTCCACTGATTAGCGGCCTATGAACTTGTCCTCTCCACACCCACCCCAGCTGAGCTAGCATTTACTAGAGGACAGAGCTCACAGCTTGTCTCCATTCTCTGCTTTTCCCAAGGAGAGATTTTCCCCCAGAGCAGCTTCTCCCCAGATCACTCCTGGCCTTTCCTCATCCCTTTGCTCACATGGGTGGGATGACTGTTTGTTTGTTTGTTTTACTTGTTTTGATTTTATGTTTATTTTGAAACAATCTCAATTACAGAAAATTTGCAAGTACTCCAATTTCCTGAATAATTTTAAAAGATTTTTTAAAATTGTAATTCCAGAATCGCTATCATACAGTGTTATATTAGTTTTAGTTGTACAGTATAGTGATTCAACACTTCCATACATCACCTGGTGCTCATTATGATAAATGTTCTCTTCATCTCCTTCACTTATTTCACCCATCTACCCCCCACATCCCCAATGGTAACCATCTGTTTTTCTCTATAGTTAAGTGTCTGTTTCTTGGTTTGTCTCTCTATCTTTCCTTTGCTCATCTGTTTTGTTCCTTAACAAAGGATGAAACCATATGGTATTTGTCTTTCTCTGACTTATTTATTTCACTTAGCATTATATTCTCTAGCTCCATCCAGGTTGTTGCAAAGTGGCAAGGTTTCATTTTTTATGGGTGAATGACATTCCATTGTATATGTATACCACAACTTCTTTATCCATTTATCAATCGATGGACATTTGAGCTGCTTCCATAATTTGGTTATTGTAAATAATGCTGCTATAAACACAGCGGTGCATGTAGCCCTTTGAATTAGTGTTTTTGTATTTTTTGTGTAAATGCCGAGTAGAGGGATTACTGGATCATAGGGTAGTTTTATTTTTAACTTTTTGAGGAACTTCCATATTTTTTTCCACAGTGGCTGTACCAGTTTGCATTCCCACCAGCAGTGCACGAGGGTTCCTTTTTTTCCACATCCTCACCAATCTCGTTGTTTCTTGTGTTTTTGACTTTAGCCATTTTGACAGGTGTGAGGTGGTGTCTCACTGTGGTTTTGATTTGCATTTCCTGATGATGACTGATGTGGAGCATCTTTTCATGTGTCTATTGGCCATCTGGATATATTCTTTGGAAAAATGTCTGTCATGTCTTCTGCCCATTTTTTAATTGGATTATTCATTTTTTGGGTGTTGTATCAATTCTTTATATATTTTAGATACTAACCCTTTATCAGATATGTCATTTGCAAATATCTTCTCCCATTAAGTAGGTTGCCTTTTAGTTTTGTTGATTGTTTCCTTTGCTATGCAGAAGCGTCTTGTTTTGATAAAGTCCCAATAGTTTATTTTTACTTTTATTTCCCTTGCCTTAGGAGACATATCTAGAAAGATGATGTTACAGCCGATGTTAGAGAAATTACTGCCTGTGCTCTCTTCTAGGATTTTTGTGGTTTCAGGTCTCACATTTAGGTCTTTAAACCATTTTGAGTTTATTTTTGTGTTTGGTGTAAGAATATGGTCCAGTTTTTATTCTTTTGCATGTAGTTGTCCAGTTTTCCCAACACCATTTGTTGAAGAGACTGTCTTTTTCCCATTCAGTATTCTTACCTGTTTTATTGAAGATTAATTGACCATATAATTGTGAGTTTATTTCTGGGTTTTCTATTCTTTTCTATTGATTTATGTGTCTTTGTTTTTGCTGGTACCATACTGTTTTGATTATTACATCTTTGTAATGTAACTTGAAGTCTCGAATTATGATGCCTCCACAATACTTTTCTTTTCAAAGACTGCTTTGGCTATTTGAGGTCTTTGTGGCTCCACACAGATTTTAGGATTGTTTGTTCTAGTTCTGTGAAAAATGCTGTTGGTATTTTTGACAGCGATTGCATTAAATGTGTAGTTGCTTTGGGTAGTATAGATATTTTAACAATACGTGTTCTTCCAATTCATGGGCATGAAATGTCCTTCCATTTCTTTGTGTCATCTTCAATTTATTTCATTGATGTTTTATAGTTTTCAGAGTACAAGTCTTTCATCTCTTTGATTAATTTTATTGCTAGGTATTTTATTATTTTTGGTGCAATTGTAAATGGGATTGTTTTCTTAATTTCTCTTGCTGCTGCTTCAGTTTTAATGTATAGAAATGCAATAGATTTCTGTACATTGATTTTGTATCCTGCAACTACTGAATTCATTGATCAGTTCTAGCAGTTTTTTGGTGGAGCCTTTAAGGTTTTTCTCTGTATAATATCATGTAATCTCCAAATAATGAAAGTTCTACTCTTCCCTTACCGATTTGTCTGCCGTTTATTTCTTTTTGTTGTCTGACTACTATGGACTTCTAGTACTATGTTAAGTAGAAATAGTGAGAGTCGGCATCCTTGTCTTGTTCCTGACCTTAAACAAAGGGAGAAAGCTTTCAGTTTTTTCCCATTGAGTAGATGTTCATTGTGGGTTTTTCATGTAAGGCCTTTATTATGTTGAAGTACGTTCCCTCTTTTTTTTTTTTTAAAGATTTTGTTTATTTATTTGACAGAGAGAGAGACAGCCAGCGAGAGAGGGAACACAAGCAGGGAGAGTGGGAGAGGAAGAAGCAGGCTCCCAGTGGAGGAGCCTGATGTGGGGCTCAATCCCAGAATGCCAGGTTCATGCCCTGAGCTGAAGGCAGATGCTTAATGACTGAGCCACCCAGGCGCCCCTGAAGTATGTTCCCTCTTAACCTACTTTGTATGATGTTTGTGATGACTTTTTTGGGTGGTTGACCTGGGAAGTATAAACTGAGCTCCTCCATGTACAGAACTTTCCCTTGGTGGGCCCCTTACTACTAGCTTCACAGGCAGAGGTGTCCCAGGATGGGGGCCGATAGGTAGTTGGATAGCTCTGCTTTGCATGATGGGATGTAGTTGGCAAGTCCACTAGGGCCTCATATTAAGTACTTTCCTTTAACTATGTTCCCCTCAGTTATCACTTAAGTTTTATTTATTTAAGTAATCTCTACACCCAACATTGGGCTTGAACTCATAACCCCAAGATCGAGTCAGATGCTCTTTCTTTTTTTTTTTTTTAAAGATTTTATTTATTTATTTGACAGAGATAGATACAGCCAGCGAGAGAGGGAACAGAAGCAGGGGGAGTGGGAGAGGAAGAAGCAGGCTCATAGCAGAGGAGCCTGACGTGGGGCTCGATCCCATAACGCCGGGATCACGCCCTGAGCTGAAGGCAGACGCTTAACCACTGTGCCACCCAGGCGCCCCCAGATGCTCTTTCAACTTAGCCAACCAGGTGCCCCGCTCCTTCAGTTATCACTTAAAGGTAAAATTTTGGTTTCCATCTGCCATTCCTTATCTTAGTTCTCAATTTCTTTAGAAAAGGTGGGGAAGAGAAATGCTGTTTATTGGATGTTCCCACTAACCCATAGTCTTGGTAAAGTGTGTTCTGCCCATGCTTGATTTGTGCTACACCTGTGCACCTGCCTCCAGTTTGGCATGTGTCTGACCCCCAAAGCCTGAAGTATATCCAGCTAGTTGTTTGTGCAGATTTTACTGCATGAGGGGGTGGGGCTTGGTAGAGGTCTATGTGGTTTAAACTGAAGTGTGAAGGAAGGACGAGTTTGGATGGAAACAGAGGGCAGGATGCACAAACCTAGAAACAGGAAGTTCAAGGAATGTTCAGGAGGGAAGTGTAAAACCATTTGGTCTGCAGGGCTCCTGTAGGTACATGATGAGAGATAGTCTGGAGAGATAGACAGGGATCATCGACTAGTGATAGTTCTCTTCACCTCAAAGTCACCAGCATCTTTGCTCATCTTCCTTTGCTTGCTCTGTGTTGGACAGGAACAGGGATCCTCCCTGTGCCTTTGAGACCCACCCTCCTCTTCCCCGCCACCTCCTTTTGTATCCCATCTTATGAGAAGAGCTAGCTTTACAGAGCATTTATCTGTGCCAGACACTTTCTGAAGATTATCTCATTTCATCCTTACAGCAAAAGCTTTTGCACTTGTGTATGCTGTTATCCTCACTTTGTGGTGGAGAAATGGGAACACCATGTGGATGGGCAGCTTGCCCAGGGTCCTGCTGCTGGGATCAAAACCCAGGCTGGAGTGAAGCTCCTAACTGCCCTATAACTCCCTCCCATTTCCCTTGTATTTTCTGCTTATTTTCTACTTCCCTTCTGCATATAAATGTGTTTATGTCTCTATTCTCCTAAGAAGCTCTTCTCTCCATTGTCCTATCTCCTCAGCCTTCCCTCCTGCCTCTCTCCCTCCCTTTACAGCCAGACCTTTTGAGGGGTCTACTTAAGGCCAAATTGCTTCACTGTCATCACTGCCACTTTGCTCCTGGAAGGTGTAACACTCATTAATGGCTTTTGTCTCTATTCCCACTTTTGCAGCTGTTCTGAAGCTTCAGCCTGTTTCAACCATTCCTCCTCCCTCCATTCCATCTTAGAGTCAGTTTTCAGATTGCAATTGAGATGTTGGGCAAGGTTCAGTCATCTGAAGGTTTGAGTGGGTCTGGAGGACCTGCTTACATGGCTCACTTATGTGGCTGTGGGCTGGAGGCCTCCAAATTGTAGCATGTGTAGGAATTTTCCTCAGCATGCAGACCTGTCCATAGGGCTACTGGGGTGTCCTCACAACATGGCAGGTGATTTCACCTAGAGTGAGCAGTTCCAAGGAGAGCAGATAGGAAGCCACAGCACCGTTAGACCATGTGAACATGTTGTAAGACCACCGCATGTTTCTTTCTTGTGGCACTTGTAATAGTTTGCATTATATATTACATATTTACGTGTATGTTTTTCTCTCCTAAGCTAAAATGCTTTTTGGACATATTTGTTTTTCTTCATGTATTCTTTTTTTATTGTGGTAAAAAATACATGACATAAAATTCATCATTTTAGCCATCTTTAAGTGTGCAGTTAGGTGGCATTAAGTACATTCACATTGTTCTGCAACCACCACCACCATTTATCTTTAGAACTTTTTATCTTCTGGGGTGCGTGGGTGGCTCAGTTAAGTGTCCAACTCTTGGTTTTGGCTCAGGTTGTGATCTCATGGATTGTGATCTCATGTGTCATGGGATCAAACCCTGCATTGGGCTCTGCGCTCAATGGGGAGTCTGCTTGAAGATTCTCTTCCTCTGCCCCTGCCCCTCTTGCACACTCCCTCTTTCTAAAATAAATAAATAAATAAATAAATAAATCTTTAAAAAAAGAGAGGGAGAAGTTTTTTTTATCTTCCTATACTGAAACTATATGCCAATTAAACAGGGATTCTCCATTTCTTTCCTCCTTTCAGCTCCCAGCAACCACTGTTCTTTTTTTCTGTTTCTGGGGATTTGACTATTCTAGGTACTTAATATTAAAGTGGAATCATACATTATTTGTCTTTTGTGTCTAGCTGATTTCACTTAGCCTAGTGTCTTCAAGCTTCTTCCAAGTTGGAGCATGTGTAGGAATTTCATTCCTTTCTAAGACTAAATAATATTCCATTGAGTGTCTATCACATTTTTGAAGAGATATGTGTTTTTATTATTTTTTCTTATTTTAAGGAATTTAATTCCAGGATAGTTAACATACAGTGTTATGTTAGTTTCAGGTGTACAATATAGTAATTCAACAAGTCTGTGCATCACCCAGTACTCACAATGACAAGTGCACTCCTTAGTCCCCATCGCCTATTTCCCCCATCTCCCCAACCACCTCCCCTCTGGTAAGCATCAGTTTGTTCTGTATAGTTAAGAGTCTATTTCTTGATTTGTCTCTGTCTCTTTTCTTTTGCTCATTTTATACCATATTTTGTTTATCCATTTATACATCGATGGTCACTTGAGTTGTTTCCATCTCTTGACTCTCGTGAAGAATGTTGCTATGAACATGAACTAATATCTGTACAAGTGCCTGCTTTCACTTATTTTGGGTATGTACCCAGAAGTAGAACTTTTGGATCATATAGTAATTCTGTGGTTAATTTTCTGAGGACCCGCCATACTGTTTCCCATAGTGCTGCGCCATTCTCCATTCCTGTCAGCAGTGCACAAGGATTCGGATCTCTCCACATCCTTGCCAGCATCCGTTTTCCATCTGTGTGTATTCTTAACAGTGCCAGCCCAGGGCTTTCCACAGTCAATGCTCATAAAATATGTTGAGGGGATAGATATGATGGCAAACTTGAGGATCCTTGAATACTCACATTCTCTAAATTCTTGTAGAACTTTTGATGAAATTTAGTGAGGAAAAGATCTCAGAAATTCTGGAAAGTTTCCTCAGAACACCTGACTTTTGGAAAGGGGTCATCCTGATGACAATGATGATGGTGAGTTGTGGGGAGCCCTTACTGCCTGAAGTGAGCCGCTTCTCCTTCTTCAATGCTGGCTAATTGTTGCCAGGTAAAGATGTGGGTCCAAGGTTATGGATCCTTCCACGAATAAGAAAAGCCACAAATCTGGATCTTAAAATGTGAAATCTCTCCTTTTGCATGTCAGTAGCTGTGGCAGGTTGCATTGTCAGTCCCAGTTTTTCTCTTCTCCCTGCCTCTTGCTCTGTCATGGCCCCTTCATGGTAGAGTGTACTTCCCCAACCTTCAACTTTGCTCCTGGCTCTGAGAGTTGCTTTTGCTTCTGGTCCATGGGCAGGAGTAGCATTGAGCCAGGGCTGAGCCTGGGCCTTTCTACTCACTGCCCTTGGACTTCTGCTGTTACCACAGGAGGGACATGCGTAGCTGGACCATTGGTTGCAGACAGAAGGTGAGAGACACACGTGTCTAGAAGAGCAGCCTAGCCTATCTGAACCCAGGGCAGTAGACCCCAGCCACCCAAAAGACATGTGAAAAATAACTGTGTAATGCTATATGCTGCTTAAATTTTGAGGTTGTTTGTTTTGCCACATAATATAGTAAGAGTTAACTGATATAAGAATTAATTAAAAAGTTAAAATTATGCATCATAGTGCAATAATAGCAACTGATAGGTGTAGGAAATAATAATAATAATAATAATTAATAATAATAATAATATAAAAAAAGGATCCAGTATTCCAGGTTTGGCTTGTGCCCTCTGCTTTAGACAAAGGTCATACCAGTGGCAATGTGGATCTGCCCATACCTCTTTTTGTTTTTAAAGTCAGGTTTATTGAGGTGTAATTTAAATATACTTAAATTCACCCCTTTTAGTATACAGGTCTGGATTTTGACAAATATATACAATTGTGTAACAACCACCACAATCAAGAAAAGTTCATCACTGTCCCCCACCCTCATCAAAAGGAAATTCTTTTTGTGTCCCTTTCTAGACAAACTTACTTTCTTCCCCTAATCCATTGGCCATTTTTTTTCTTTTTGCAGTTTTGCCATTTTTATAATGCTGTATGAATAGAATCATATAATATGTCATCCTTTGAATCTGACTTCTTTCTGTCAGCATAATGCATCTGAGGTTCATCTGTGTTGTGGAGTGAACCAAGGGATTGTTCCTTTTTGTTGCCAGTAGTATTCCATCATAGAATTTTGCCATTTTGCTTATCCGATCTTCTTTTGATGAACAGAAGATGAAAGACAAGAAAATATTTGGATTGTCTCCTGTGTTTTGCTTTAATGGACAGTGCTTCTGGGAACACTCATTATATGTCCTTCTGTAGACATGTTTTCATATCTCTTGCATAAATACCCAAGAGGAGAACCTATGGGTTGTGTGCTCAGTGTATGTTTGACTTTTACCACACTTCCAAGCAGTCTTCCACAGCACCATTTTGCATGCATTTTGTACTCCCACCAACCCTGCACAGGTGCTCCAGTTGTTCCACAGCCTTACCAACACTTGCCAATGTCAGTCTTTCCAATATTAGTGATTTTAGTGGGTGGGAAGAAGTATCTCATTATAGTTTTAATTTGCATGTCCTTGGGGACTTATGATGTTGAGCACCTTTCCAGGTTCATATTGGCTATGCATACTGGAATTCCTTTAATGGTAGAAATACTTATAAAATATAGGAACTCATGAAAGGGACAAATATAGGCTTGGAATTGTGTTCCCCTCTGACTTGCTGAGGCAGGAGTGGCAGCCTAGTTGGGGACCTGTCTGAATAATTCAGAAGGATCAACCCTGCCCTGAGGAAAAGCAGATATGGGTGATGGGTTGTGATGGGGCTCAGTTCGCTGTTGGTGGCTCACAGCAATCTTACTGCGGATTGTTCACCTCTTCATTTAAAATTCTCTATGGAGATAGATGTCTGTACCAGGTGGCCTCAGGGTAAAGTCTTGGTTTGGAAGCCACTGGGTTTTGTTTAACTGCTCCATGTTGATCATACCAGCTTATCCATCATGTACCAAAGAAAATATGCCAAATCTTCTATTTTTTATTTTCTGCATTCCTCCTTGAGAGAACAAAGGTACCAGCAACTCCATTTAATGTAGCTTCGCTTGCGTATAAGAGCAGCATGGTTAGGAAAGGGCATAGGCACTCGCTTGATGGAGCCCCCAGTGGCCAAACCTGGGACAGTCTGAGCAAGAAAATACCTAATGATAGTAATAGATGATGACCCACAGAATAAAATAAATATCCGTAAGTCCCTACTGAGATAAAGACATAATTGAACAAATAAAGAAATGGGGGAGAAGGAGCAACTCTTCTTGTAACAAATTCCAATAGTTAAACCTAAAGAGAGTGATGCGGATGGAAAATGGCCATTTGGCACACATCACACTGATGGACCTCTGATGGATGCAAAGAGAGGGCTGAAGAATGATATAAAACAGAATATTGACAAAGTCTCAGAATCTCCTTATAAGTTACTAATTACAAAGGGAGAAATAGTAACTGCAGTGGCGAAAACTGGTGGACACCACTTTGACCAAGTGATTAAGGTCAACATTGCCAGTAATGGGACACATTGATACCATGTAGCCCCTGATGTGATGCACTGAGAAGGGCATAAGATCATCTTTGTGGTATTTTGGCCCCAAATGCATAACCTCAACCTAATCATGAAAATCATCAAACTCACCCCAGTGAAGGGCATTTTACAGAGGAACTAGCCAGTCTTCAAGTGTCAAGGTCATGATAGACAAAGACTGAAGAACTCCCAGACTGGAAGGCACTAGGGAGACATAAAAACTAAATTCAGTGCAGGACTCTGGGCGAGAAGGGGGATTCTGGACCAGAAAAGGGACATTAGTGGGACAATTGACAAAATTTGAGTGTGGTCTGTAGATTAGTTAATAGTATTGTACCCATATTTCTTTCCTGGTGTAGATCACTGTCCTGTGCCATGTAAAATATTAACATTTGGGGAAGTAGGGGGCAGGTGATATAGGAACTCTACTGTTTTACAGCCTTTTTGTAAATCTGACATTTAAAAATTAAAGGAATTATACATATATGTGTTCTAGAGTCATTCTACTTCTGTTTAAACCTGGCTACCGTACTTACTAGCTGTGTGACTTTGGCTAAATCACTTTGTTTCTCCTTGCCTCAGTTTCCCCATCTGTAAAATGGGAATAAAAGAGTACCTATCTCAGAGGGTTGTAATGAAGATTAAAAGTGTTAATACATGTGCAATACCTACAACAGTGCCTTGGCTCAGAGCAAGGGCTGCGTCATTATATGCACTGACCATGTGAGGCCAGCAGCATCTTCTATTGATCTTAGGAATATTCCTCCCCCCACCCGCACTGTGCCTCTGAAGCTTTCTGATGCGAGTCCTGGTACTGATTCTTTCTTCAACCAGCAATTTTTCTCTAAAAGCATTTCCCCTTCCACCAGCAGGTAGGTAATGCCAAATCCAGCATTAGGATCTGTGCGTTAAGGATTAAACGCCTTCGAAGGAAACAGAATAACTGCTCTGAATTAGGATTGTTACTGGGAGAGGACTGCATTGGAAAGACAGAGCTCATATGACCAAAGAACCTTCTGGGGCCACTTTCTCTTATTCCCAACATGGGGTCCAGAACTTTCTGGGCCTGTGAGAGCAACAGCCCTGATTGGTTTGGGGTGGTGGTGGTGTGGATCTGCCTCACAGTTACCTATCTGAGGCCTCACCCCATGTCACCTTTTAGTATCTGTTTGGCCAGTAAGACTGTAGCACACACACCAGCCTCATGATGTCACAATCTGGCTTGTGGATATTAATCTGGCCACAGCCGCTCACAAACCAGACGACAAGGTCAAGAGGACCAGCACAGTAAGATGTGGAAGAGAATCAACCATCAACCCAAGATCAAAGCAGTGGATGGACCTCAGGCAGGCCAGTTCAAGGAACTGGGTGCAGCTCAGGAGCCTGCCATGCCACACCCTCTAGAGCTGTCAGAATTCCAGAGCTTCTCTGTGTTTGAGGACATTAGCCATCGCATTAAAGAGGTGGGGGCCCAACTGGTAAAGAAAGTCAATGCCATCTTTCAGCTGGACATCACCAAAAATGGGAAGACCATTCTGCAGTGGACCATTGATCTGAAGAATGGTTCTGGGGACATGTATCCAGGATCCTCCAGGATCCCAGCAGACACTGTCTTCACTATCCCAGAACCTGTCTTTATGGAGTTGGTTTTGGGCAAAATGAACCCTCAGAAGGCTTTCCTTGCTGGCAAGTTCAAAGTGAGAGGCAAAGTTCTGCTTGGCCAGAAGCTGGAGAGGGTTTTCAAACACTGGGCTAAATTTTAAGCATGTAAAATACCAAGGAAATGATCAGAACTTCTCTCCGGTTATAATGTTGAGTGGAAATCATGCTTAAACTGAAGATTAAAACAAAAAATACCCAATATTTTTACTCAAATTCTTCCTGTTCAAGTTTGATTAATTTTCCTGCTGATGTGTTAATTTTCAGTGAGGGTTCTAGAGCAGTAAAGAGTGTTGGAGTGTATCACCTAAAATCTTTGTCTTTTTCTTTTTTTAAGATTCATGTATGCTATAGTATGCTTAGGTTGAAAGCCACACATAGAGAAATGGGTGTTTTGATATTTGGATTTAAGTGCTTTCATGATTGAGTTCCTGAGAATTTTGTTTGTTTGTTTGTGGTTTGGGGAAAGAAGTGCCAACCATCACTGTGTCAGATTGCATTCTAGATGGTAACTTGGTTCTTTGAGATTTTAAGTTTGAAGAGCTCTAAAACGGTGGGCTCCACAGCTCTGTGGGTGGAACAAGGCATAGAAGGAATGAGCTCTTGGTGTATTATGACTTTGGATGGATTTAATTCCAAGAGAATCCAGGGGCTTGGAAGATCTTCTAGGCCCCTGGATCTTAAACTATAGCATGCATCACACCACCTGTAAGACTGGTAAAAGCTCAGATTGCTGGGCCCTCCATCGGGATTTCAATGCCATAGGTCTGGGCTGGGGAGAATGTGCATTTCTAACAAGTGCCCAGGTGATGCTGATGGGACCACCCCTGGAGAACCCCTGCCCTAGTTCATGCTGCAGCTTTCAATATTGGTCAAAACTATTCTGTTCTAAACCAATGAAATGTTGCCATTATTTAAATGAGATGTTACCTTTACTTAAAGGATCTCCTGGAATCTCCCCCAACCCGTGGGCCATTTCTGAAGTGTCAGGAGCTCGTGCACTGAGCATTTTACAAAACCAAAGGTCATGCTGGAAGATTTTCCTTTCTGGGAGCCCTGTCCCTACATTGGGAGGACTGGGAGTGAAGCCAGCTGCAGCCCGATGTGACTTCTATGGGTGAGTGTGTGTGACACCTGTTCCCATGTGATCTGTGTATACCTTTACCTTGTATACCTTTATACTCTGAAACCCACATGGAAGGTTCCTTAAAATAGCCATGCTCAAAACACATGCCTGCCAAATGATCCAGCTATTCCATTCTGGGTATTGTCCCAGGAGGGAAGAAAGCATATGTACAAGTACAGAAATGTGTACGTGAGTGTTCACAGCAGTTGTATTTGTGATAGTTCCAGACTGTGAATAAGCCAAATGTCCATCAGTAGGTGAGTGGATGAACCAATGGTGCTCTGTCATACCCTGGAATATTACTCGTCAATAAAAAGAAATGAATTATTGATGTACATACAATGGCATGGACGAATGTCAGATTATGCTGAGTGGCAGAAACCAGAGAAAACCAAGTACAGACTATGCGGTTCTATTTATGTAACATACTAGGAAATGCACACTGTGGGGATTGAAAGAAGATCAGTGGTTGCCAAGAGATAGGGATGAAGGGTGGGGAGGGCGGGGAAGGGGGATTATTAATGGCTATGAGGAAGCTTGGGGGTGACGGACAGATTCATTATCTTGATTGTGGTGATGGTTTCACAGGTGTATATATAGGAAAAACATCCCATTGTATACTTTGTATGCCCATGGGCAGCTTATTCTGTGTCAGTATAAACTCAGTAACACTGGAAAACCTGCCGCCCTCATCCGAAGTGCAGGCTTTATAAAGAGGATTTAAAGCTCTACCTGTCTCTCAGCACAAGTCCTCTGACCTTATCATGTGCCTCCCTGTCCCAGATGTTACTGATTTAGATGGCTCTGCAGAGCCTTCCTGAGTTTCCCCTTTCAGAAAAAGACAGAGTGAGGGCTTGTTGCTAACAAAATCTCCTTCTCTCAGTGGGAAACAAAGAGGCCTTTTGTTTAGTCCATGTTCAAGTCTGAGGGAAGGGACCAAGGGCCCCTTACTGAGCATTTATGAGTGGGGACATGGAGCACTCCCTGGTTTCTTTTCTTTCCCAGTCATTAGGTAGGTGATGTGTGGTACTCCTGCCAATGCCCCTGCCCAGTGGAGCGGTGGGCATCTCAGAGGCTTCAGACTGAGTTTGAGTACTGTTGTGATCACTTACCTTGCCTACCAAATGATCCAGGCACCTCCATTAGAGCCATATTTACAAGTGTCAGGCATAACCAGGCAGGTGTTTGAGATGCTGTGTTTAGGGAAATGGCTTGCCCAAGCTCATTCCCTGAGTTGGCCCTACCTCTGAGGACTGGCCTTGAGTTGGGGGTTGCTCAGAGATGGGTTGGAGGTAGAGAGGGCTGTGAAGCAGGGAGGGGTTGCAGAGGGTCACGTCCTGGCTGCCATCTGACCAAAGGGAGGCCCATCCCATAGGCTGGCCAGTGACTTATGACCTGTTATAACTTGGAACAAAAACAGAACCCATGCCAATGAGAACCCTTTCTCAGGAATTTGGGCCTGGGAGGCAGAGAGACTGAGCTACAAGTGAGCAGTGGGAATGGAATCCGCCTGAAAGGCTGGGATGTGGCGTGTGGGGGGGTGGGTGAGGGAGGTGCTGTGGGGGGTGGGCAGCCGCCCTGGTAGGAGGTGGAGTTGGAAGAGCCAAAGCCTCGAAAAGGAGAGGGATCTGGTTCACATCTGAGAGAAGACTCCAGACCTTAGGAAACACAACAGCAAACGCCTTTTCAAAAGGAACAAAATTGCTCAGTGCTGGGATGTCATGTGGAACAGATGGAAGGACTCAGATTTTGGAATCAGAAATGTAGTTTTGAGCCCCAGGTTATAAGCACAGGGAATTACTGAACAACTCTGCCTCTCAGCTGCCTCACCCAGAAATGAGGCCAGTGGCCCTTATGACAATCAGGTTGTTGGGTAGCTCCTAGTAGGTCATGCCCAGTGTAGTCACTGGCCCAGGTGGGTTTTCCATACATATGAGTGAATTCCTTTTCTTTTCTGGATGAGGGGGAAGGGGGCGACTTTCCCTGGCTCCCCACTGCCTCCCTAGAAAGTCCACACTTAGGGCTTTTGTGCTGTGCTCTGGGGACCTTCTTTCTGCCTTTTCATTTACACTCAGTTGATGCCCTAGAAGGTCACATCTGGCTCAAAACACACATCTGCATGTTGCTTGGTCTGCACAAGTTAGGCCAGTACAGTGTTTATAGAGTTTGAGTGAAGTTATTTTATATAAAAATTGGTTTTCTGGATTCTCTTGAAAAATTGGATGGTTTGGTCACACTAAGCCTGTACTCCTGCCAGGCAACAGCTCAGGGCACAGAGAAGGGGGTGGACTCTCCGGATGGGTCTGGGCCCCCCTCCATGTGCCTCCTTGATTCCCGAGCTGAACTTGGTGGCTCTGTCTCCTTGAGCCTGCCCTGTTGTTTCCTACAGCTGTGCCTGCTTGGCTGGAGCCCCTGCAGGTGTTAGCTTTGATGACTGCACACCCCCCCCCCATACATGGTCTTACTCTTATCCCTAACAGAAGTACCCTGTGTTTGTTTTCTGTTGCTGTGTGACAGATCACCACAGTTGAGCGGCTTTAAACAACACCCATTTATGATCTCACAGCTTCTGCAGGTCGGAGGTCTGGGTGGGCTCAGCTGGGTGCTCTGCTCCGGTCTTAATCTCACAAGGGCTAAAATCACAGTGTTGGCCAGGCTGGACTCTCACCTGGGGACTTGGGGAAGAATTGGCTCCAAGTTCATTTGATGGTGACCTTATTCAGTCCTGTGTGGTTGTAGGACTGAGGCCCATGTAACCTTGTTGGTTGATGCTCTCTCAGCTCCCAAAGGTCACCCACACTCCTGCTCACGTGGCTCCTCCGTCTGCAAAGCTAGCAGTGTTGTGTGCGGTCCGTTTTAGGCTTCAAGCCTCTCTGAACTCCTCTGCCATCATCTTCTGCCTCCTTTTAAAGGACTTGAGGGATTGTTTTGGGCCCACCCAGATAATCCAGGTTAATCTCCCATATATGTACACATCCCTGTAACGTACATGTTCCACCTTCCACTTTTTTGTTTTTATAGCAATGGTAGCTGACTACAAATGCTATTCTCCACCTTGCATTTTAAAAGGTTACACACAGATCTCCTCTTCAGAGAGTGCCGTCCTGCAGGGTTAAAGGTTTGACTTCACTTACCCCACTGAAACTCTTCACACATTTCCCTGTGCTCTTTAGGAAAAAGCTCACAATGGGGAGCTTTACTGGTGAAGGTTGCAAAATGGACCCCTGTCCATTGGAAGTGGATTTATTTACCCTCATTGTTGAAGAAGTCCTGCCAATCCTCAGTGCCCCAGGAGCCATGGGTGGGGCTGGAGGCTGCCCTTGCCAATGGCTTCTCCTGATCCTCCCATCCTTCTGGCCTCCTGTCTGCTCAAGGGCACACAGAGAGTGCCAGGTGTGATGGGCTCCTGATAGGGGATGCTGAAAACCCTGCTGGACCTTTTCCCTCTAGGACCCAAAGGGTTGTCTGATCTGTGAGAGGGAACCCTAGCTTTAAAGTAGGAATCAATAGAGCTACAGAATCTGGTACTTCTGCAATAGGTAGAGATTGGGGTAGGAGAGAGTGAGGCACTCAGGCGGTCCTAGGTCCATGAATGGGAATCCTGAGTTTCCCCGTAGCTGGGACTATTCCATTCATTTGCCTGAAGTTCAAAAGGAGACAAAATCTATTCTAATGAAGAACTTTTATCACATTTCTGTTAGAGACACAGGAATGTCTCTCCTGGGAGCCTGCCTCTCCCCTCCTCCCCAACTCTACCCCCCGTTTTATGTGGGTGTTAATGAAACCCCACACTTGGCCAGTTTTTTTGTTTTCCTGCCTAGGGGTGGGAGGAGGGCAATCAGGCCCAAATGACGACAATGGGACACCTAGAGCTGAAATGAGGAACTCCTTCCAGGCGACAGCTCAGTGTTGTGGGTGTCAGCTCATATACCGGGCATCCTCAGAAAATGACCCTTCATCTGCTGGGCACAGCCTGCTTTAAACTCTTCAGGGGATTTGCATCTCTCTGATTCAACAGGTAATACAGGGGAAGTGTTGAGTGCAAAGCCTGTGAGCTGTGACTTAAGATAATCTTATATTGAAATGCTATCATTTCATTGATTGAACAGCTCATTCATCCAGCACACATTTATGGTGCGTCTGCTATGAGGGGCCTTTATGCTCAGCATTGAGACACAATGGTGGATGAAACACTTCCTCTTGACCCAAGCAGACAACACTGCATTGGAAAACAATCCTCAGGGGAGGAACCTGGGGCTCAGAGAGGCTAAAAATATGCCGAGGCTAGGCTTATGTAAGGAGTTAATTCAGGGCTTCGGCTAAAAGAGCTTCTCCGGTATTCTCCCTTTCTGAAGGCTGAGTAATATTACATTGTATATATGGACCACATCTTTATCCATTAGTCTGTTGAAGGGCATCTCGACTCCTTCCACAGTTTGGCTATTGTGGACAATGCTGCTATGAACATTGGGGTGCATATGGCCCTTCTTTTCACTACATCTGCATCTTTGGGGTAAATACCCAATAGTGCAGTTACTGGGTCATAGGGTAACACTACATCAAAAGCTAATGATGTACTGTATGGTGACTAACATATCATAAAAGAAAAAAAAAAGAGGTTCCCTGGGGATGCCACCTCTTCAGCTTGGAAAAGGCTTGGTGGTGTACCAGGTCTAGAAGGGATGGGGCAAATGGCTCATGACCCCCGTGGACGTTTCTCTGATTACCCATGCTGGGGTGTAGACCAGACTGATTCTGGAACCTAGAGCAACTGTTAGGGCCCCCATTGTTTTGCAGCTGATTTCCTCACTCCCCAGAGGGCAAATGGCAGTCTCAGCTCCCAAAGATAGGTCTGTTTGCCTGTGTTTGGGCATGAGATCCAGGAGAGCACCAGCAATGAGGGCGAGGTTTCTTTTCTGGAGAGGTTAAGTTAGGGCAGATTTTGGATTTTTAGCAATGAGCTGCCAGATTTCATTGTTCATAGACTGGCTGATTAATTCATTAATCTCATAAATATTTGTTTGAGCATTTAGACACTAATGATATTAAGCTAGTAATACACCAGTTATTTATGAAACCAGGATTTGTTTCCATTGGTCAGACCCTGTTTGGATGGGTTTCTGTTCCCCCCTCCTTCTTCTTTAAGATTTATTTATTTGAGAGAGAGAGAGAGAGAGCGAGAGAGAGAGAGCATGAACAGGAGGGGCAGAGGGAGAGGGAGAGAGAATCCCAAGCAGATTCTGTGCCAAGCACAGAGCCCAATATGGGGTTCCACCTGGGGGGCTCTATCTCATGACCCTGAGCCGAAACCAAGAGTCAGATGCCTAAACAACTGCGCCATGTAGGTGCCCTGATGGGTTTCTTCTTTACCACACTTGTTACTAAACATTCTGGAAATCACTGCTGCTTCTAGGTGCTGTGGGGGAACAGTGACAAGCTGAGATTTCTCTTTTCCCAGGCTTTCATTTATCAGATGGGGGACATATGTGGGTGGTGGGGAGACAAACAATAAACAGTAAACAAATAACCAAGCAAAATGATTTCAGAAAGTGAGTACAGTTGACCCTTGATCAACACAGGTTTGAACTGCATGGGCCCACTAATGCATGGATTTTTTTCAACAAATGCAGCACAGTACTGTGAATGTATTTTCTTTTCTTATAATTTTCTTAATAACATTTTCTTTTCTCTAGCTTATTTCATTAAGAATAAGGATATTATATGTAATCTACAAAATATGTGTTCATCAACTCTTTATGTTATGGGGAAGGCTTCTGGTCAGCAGCAGGCTAGTGGTAGTTAAGTTTTGGAGAAAGTGAAAAGCTATATGTAGATTTTTGTGTGAAGGAGGAGTCAGTGCCCCCAACCCCCATGTTGTTGAAAGGTCGACTATACAACCAAAAGGGAGAAAAGCGGGTAATGTGGCCAAGGGGAGCTGGGCGGCCAGAGACGTTCTCTCTGAGAAGGGGCTGCCTGAATTTGATGATTTGGAAGCAGACCATGGGCAAAGATTCAAGTGGCACCAGTTTACCTGGGAGTTAGTCCCAGGAAACACCTATCAGGGAGTGGGGATGTGAGACCAGACAGGAAGGCAGGAGATTCCTCTTTGTAAATGAACCCATGGGGATGTTCAGGGAGATGCAGTAGAACACACCGTAGAGTCATCCCACCAAAGATAGGCTATGGAATTTTTAAACCAATTCCCATCAGCCTTTGGTGGAGAGCTGCTCCTGGAGTAGGGGCTGTTGGCTCCCAGGCAGAATGAGTTCCAGGCACCCAAGAAAGCTCTCAGGCAGTTGGAAGTCAGCTGGAGTAGACAGTGATAGCTGAGTCTGGCCACCCAGGGGGCTCTGATTTGTTGGGGGTAAGAGGCCAGACTCTGGGACCAGACTGCCTGAGGCTGGGTCTTGTCCCGGCCACTTCCTAACTGTGGGAACTCGGGCATGTTGCTTTTATTCATTTATTTTTTAAAATACACTTTTTATGGAGGAAAGCCTACAAACCCTAGGTGTGCAGCTCAACGAATGTTCCCAAATGGAACAAACCCCTTTAACCAGCACCTGGCTTGGGAAATAAGACATGACCAGCCACCTCCTCCCTCCTTGAGGGTACCTACCGTCTGACTTCTAACTTCATAAATTTTAGTGTTGCCTATTTTCGTGCTTATATAAATGGCTTCTTCCACCCAGCGTTCTGTGTCTGAGACTCATGCATACTGTCCTGTGAAGTTATGGTTTCATTTTACCATTGAGTGATGTTTCATTGTATTCAGGTATTTTCCATTTGGGGGCTATTTCCAACAGTGCTGCTCTGAGCCTTCTTGTAGGTCTGTGTAACCTGAAGTTCATTTCTGTCCCTTAGTATCTGAGCTTGCAGTGACAACCATGGCATAGCATCTTGCACTGAGTAAGTGCTTCCTGAATGTTTGGGGCATGAATCAGGAGGCAGGACAAGTCCAGAGGTACAAAAACAGCCATGCTGGGGTTGGGTGTATGATTCACTTTGTGTCTGACCAGCTTCATGGTGATGGACTTTGGCCCTACTTGCTGCATTTCAGAGGGAAACTCTTATCGGCTGGAAGGAATTCTGCCCAGTGTCCATGCTGGCCCATCTCATGAAGTACCCACAAACAGCTGTTGAAGATCTTCTTTCTTACTTTTCTTTGGGGAAAAAAAATTCTTCCAGACCTGTGACTTGGCTAATCACAAGAAACATCTGTGACCTCCTAAAAATATCTGCTTTGTACCATTTTGTGGAGCACAATATTTATATAACCCAGTAGTATAATTAAATTGATGTCTAGTCAACTCTTGAAAACAGCTGGGAGCTCCTGAAGCCCAAGACAAGATTTGCAGGTGGCCCGTGAAACTGGCTGGGAAGGAGGCCCCTGGGGATGCTCCCACAGCTTTGGTGCGGGAGGAATCTGGAGTGGCCCCGGAGATGGGGGCAGGGTGAAGAGTCACAGAAAATACCACGATGGAGGTATGAGCTGCTTAGCTCACTGGGGCAGTTGAATAATGGTTATTTCCATGTCTCCATCTGGCAGCCTCTGGAACATTTCCTGCTGAGGAAGGTTTTCCCTTAAAGAACTTATTAGTGAGTGCCTCATCCCAAAGTACCTTTTTTTTCTTGTTGTTTTGTAGCTTGAGCAGATTAAGTGGGGGTACTAGTACGTTTTTCTGGAGATGTTCATGCTTTTTTCCAGGAAACTACATATATTAATCAGAATTTTAGCCAATAAGGGGTGGAGCTGTGTGTGTTCTCTTTCTCCTCTCACTGATAAAGGAAAGAACATGGCTGAAGAAAGGTTTTAGACAAAGGAATCTCCCAGCTTTTCAAGTTTGTTTGAGAACCTGGTGGCTTGTAAAGCAGAATTGGAACCTGTTATGGGCAAGCAATCTCAAAACTCCTCTGAAGCCTTGAGACTCCGTTCAAACATGGGTGTCTTTAGAAGTGCCTTCAAAGTACAACCTGGTTTGGGGTGTGGGTTTCAGAAGGGCCTTTAGGGGAATTTGAGGAGAAGTCTGGAGTTAAGAAGACAGTCCAGGAATTGCACGTCTCCCTTTGACCACCTTCCTCCTTTGGAATCCTGCTCTTTGCAAGAGGAAAAGGGACAACTTGCTGATATTACCAGCGCCTAAGCATTCATTCATTCATTCAGTAGTCATTACTGAGCATCTGCTATGTAATGTGTCTACTTGGTCTTGTACTGAGTGTAAAGGATGCAGTTGTGAGCACTGCATGGACAGCTCCTGTCCTCAGGGAACTTTCAGTGTGGCCCCTGGCTATGCATGGTGGTGAAGGCTCATAAGGAAAAGCTGAGGGGTTTTCGTGGACTGAATGGGGGTCAGGACAGGATTCCTGAGAAATAAGATCAGAGGAGTGAGTAGGAGGCAACTTGAGATGGGGCAGAGATGAGACCATTCCAGGCAGAGGAAACAACATGTGCAAATGCCCTGTGGCTTGCAGAGCAGGATAAGTTCCAGGAACAGAAGACCAGGGCCATGGGGCCAGAGCATGGTGGTCAGTGATGGACATTGTGAGAAGGCTGGTCAGGCACAGGAGCTAGCCAGAGCATGGCCTTCTAGCCTGGGGACAGGACTTTGCTTGTCCTCCTCACATAATCTGAGTCTGAGAAATGCCTACCCATGCTGGCTGGCCCTATCTAATGGAAGAGTAGCTTTAGGTGGGGGAGGACACTCCCCAAATTGAGTCCAAAGACTCATAAAGCTGGGATTTTCAGAGGATTTAGTTTCTCCTCCTGTCTTAAGATCTGTGACCCCAGACTCCTCCAGGCTCTGTTGGTGACCCTCATGATGGAGGTGGTTCTGTGACATTACTGAAGGGAAGTAACCAAAGACATAAATATAAGACTCTGCTCACAAAATGGAGGGTTTTGTATCAGTGTCTGTCCAGGCTACAGCCTAATGAGTCAGTAAATAGATTCAAGAGGAGAAACAGCCTAGGGAAGAAGGAAGACCACCCACTTGTATTCGCAGGGCACCATCTTTTCTCCTAAGTCTAAAGGAATATGAATATGTGGCCAGGCAATTGTGTGCAGTGGGCAGGTTGTGGATGTAGGGCAGTGGGAAGATGTTGGAAGCTTGGAGAATGCCGAAGATTCCTGGTTCTATGGTTAACCAGATGTGTGATGTCACCCTTTCTTCTCCAGTGGGCCTCTTTTCAAGTTGGAGAGACAACTCCGGCAGATCCCCATTTGCCTTGGATATTTATTGTTCTTAAAAAAAAAAAAAGAGTCGACATTTGAAAGTTAACTGGGAAAGGGGAGGTCGGCTCAGTGATAAGAGTGAGGTGACGTCTTGGGCACATTTGTCTTGGTGCCAGGAACTGCATTAAGTGCTCAACGTGTACCACCTTAGCTCCTTGTCACCTCCACTGGGAGAGGTCCTGAAATTATTCCCATTTCTACTCAGAGGGTGAAGACCTGACAAGGTCTAGGCCTCAGAGACATGATGGTGCTTCCCTTCGACTTCCAACACATATGACTAAAAATAAAAAATGTGCTAAACCATAAATCAAGTGCAAGATAGACCAACCAAGTTCTGAGTTTTTCTCCATGACTAGTTTGATGTCTTTTGAAATGTTATTATATATAATTTTAGTTATTTTTTAAAGAAGTATTTTATTTATTTTCTTTTTACAATAACATTTTTATTTTATTTTTCAATTTTATTTATTTAAAATTTTTTTATTATGTTATGTTAGTCACCATACAGTACATCACTAGTTTTTGATGTATTTATTTTAAAGGGAAAGAGGGAGAGTATGCACATGAGCAGGGTGAAGGGCAGAGGGAGAGAGAGAATCCTCAAGCAGACCCCCACTGAGTGTGGAGCCTGATGTGGGGCTCAGTCCCACAACCCTGAGATCATGACCTGAGCTGAAATCAAGAGTTGGCCACTTAACTGACTGAGCCACCCAGGTGCCCCTAATTAATTTTTTTTATGTGAGCTTGAGTGATGTGATTCTGAAGTTGATTAATATATACAATGGAATATTATTCAGCCATCAGAAAAGAGGAATACCTACCATTTGCATTGACATGGATGGAATTGGAGGGGATTATGCTGAGTGACATAAGTCAAACAGAGAAAGACAATTATATGGTTTCATTCGTATGTGTAACATAAGGAATTGTGCAGAGGACAATGGGGGAAGGCAGTGAAAACTGAATGGGAAGAAGTCAGAGAGGGAGACAGACTACATCAGACTCTTGACTCTGGGAAACAAACTGAGGGTTGCAGAAAGGGTGGTGGGTGGGGGGATGGGGTAACTGGGTGATGGGCATTAAAAAGGGCACATGATATGATGAGCACTGGGTGTTATATGCAACTAATGAATCATTGAACATTATATCAAAAACTAATGATGTAGTATAATTGGCTAATTGAATTTAAATACAAAAATAAATATGTAAAAAATTAAAGTTGGTTGGGAATTGCAAAATTTGAAATCTGTCAAGATGGAATGGTTTGTGAACTGTGTTTAAGATACTTCCCATGGCAGGGGGCTGTTTGAGCTGGTAAAGGGAAAACCCACCAAAGGATGGGTCCTTTGTGAGGGTCTTGCCTTATGTGAGCTGGGATTTACACAAGATCTTCAGAAAGCATCTTTCTAATAAATACAAATGCCATGTAGCAAATTATTTTTGGGAAGAACCCCCGAGTGCCTTTGAATTGCATGTGGCCATGCTAGGAACTCACGCTGCCTACTGGGTCATCTAGGGGAAGAGAAACCGAGAGGCATGTACAAGGGTGCAAGATCAGGATGGGGCCAGGATGTGAAAACAAGGCTCTTTAATTCCAAATGCCTTGTCAAGAGAGGTTTAGCGTTCTTGACCTCCTCCCATAGAATTTTTTAAAATATAGGGGCACCTGGGTGGCTCAGTTGGTTAAGCCTCTGATTCTTGGTTTCTGCTCAGGTCATGATCTTAGGGTCATGAGATTGAGCCCTGCATCCTTAAGGATTCTGCTTGAGATTCTTCCCCCTCCTTCCCCTCCCTCCCCCTCTACTCCTCCCCCTCTGCTCCTCCCCAAGCTCACATATGCTTGCGCTCTCTCTCTCAAATAAATAAATAAAATCTTAAAAAAATAGAATTGTTTAAAAAACAAAAATCAAAGAGCTTGATAGCACTTTGAAGTTCACTTAGTCTAGGTAGCTTACCTTTCAGAATGGAATAAACTGAAATCCAGAGAACTGAAGGATGCAGGGCCATGGTTGTTGTAATTCTAGGGGCTTTACCAGTCTTCCAGGGAACCTACTGAAGGGGGACCTGTGCTCTATTTAAGGCTGGTTCCCAGCCTCACTGTGTGACCATTGGGAGGAAATTTGCCCTCTCTGGGCTCCAGTCTTGCCTTTCTCAGGCAATCAGATGAGCTGGATTAGGTGGTCTCCCACTTTCCTGCCAACTTCAGTGTTCTTTAACTCCGATTCCAGCTGCTTCTCATTGAGCTCCTTCCCGTGTCTCTTGGGAAGGAAATTGAGGTGGTGGGAAGGGGCAGGCCCCATAAGTGATGGGGTGGTGTAGGTGAATCAGTAATGCAGAGGTGATCATTTTTTTAAGGGAAATTTATTTAAGAAAGATCAAATAAAATTTCTTTTTTTAATCCTTTTATTTAAAGAAATTGCCAGTGTCAGAGCTCAAGACAATGGACTAGTGACTGATGAGTTTTAATTGTTCCTCATTACAAAGAATCACCCAAAGATGCTGTCCCATTTTCATACTCAGCATGCAGAACCCAAAATGCACTTGCACATACTATGCATCCCACACCCTGTGAGACTCAGGCATCACGGATTAGCGGGCATCGGTGAGCTGGTTCAAGGCAGCCAGTTCTGAGCAGGACTCAAGCAGTGGCTTTGATGGGAATCTCTGGACAAATCCATCCCATGGATTCATGGGCACAAGACCTTGGAAAACATTCTAAAATGTCACTGACCAGCTTGGCCGACATATTAATTTATCTTCTATTTATGTTTTCTTCATCTTGAGCAGTGCTGTCATATACAATTAGTCATAAGGCTTTCTCACATCTCCTAAATATTCTTTCTGAAATGGGTCCAATGTTGTTTTTGCGTGGTGGTGCACCATTTACTTATAGCCACAAAAAAACTGTGTTACAAGATATCTCAACATTCTGTGGCTTGACAGATGCTGAGTTCTTCTGCTAGATTTGCAGGTTGGCTGTGGGTCCTCTAATGTAGGCTGGGTGTGGCTGGGGTGACTTGACTCTGCTCCTTTGGTCCCTATCCCTTCTCCATCCTCTGACTGGGGGGCTGGTCCCACCAGGTGTGTCTCTCCCATGGTGTTGGCAAGGAGAGCAAGCCTGGTTGTCCAAGCCTGTTCCAATTTCATGTGCACATCACTGCGTTAACATCGCACGGGCCAGAGCAAGTCGCATGGCCGTGCCCAGAATCAGAAGGTAGGGAAGTGCATTCCCATATTATAAGTGGGGGAAGAGAGTGAAATATTGGGACAATAATTGTCATCAATATCAACTGTTATAATGTACAGATTGTGGTTTTAAAACATGCTTACAAATTCTTCAACATTCTTCCCACCTAAGAGGTGGAATCTAGGTCCCTGCCCTTGAACCTGGGCTGGGGGAGGGCCCCTGTGACAGCCTCAGTGGATAGAAAGTAGCAGAAGTGATGCTGCATGACTTCCTAGGCTTTTGCCAGTGTCTTGTGGACACACACTCAGCCTGTGTGAGAGGTTC
This sequence comes from Ailuropoda melanoleuca, assembly GCF_002007445.2. Classification (NCBI taxonomy): domain Eukaryota; kingdom Metazoa; phylum Chordata; class Mammalia; order Carnivora; family Ursidae; genus Ailuropoda; species Ailuropoda melanoleuca. The sequence continues at coordinate 87,995,591 of NC_048230.1, forward strand.
TGCCATTCCATGTAGGTTGCTGAATGGAGATACTATGTGGGGAGACCAGGAAGACCTGCCTGAGGACCCTAGGCCCCCCGCGAGGAGTCCTGGGAGATGAGTGCAGTCACACTGCATCTGTCTGTAAGCTCATGTGAGACCAGGAGTGAAGACTGTCTGGCCAAGCCAGTTAACCTCCAGACTATGAGCAAAACAAGTGATTGTTCCTGTTTTAGCTGGTGTTTTGTGGTGGCTCATTATGCAGTATTAGATAACCAACGGTTATCATTTCCAACAAGGACTGGGACTCTGGGGGAGTCACAGCTCCACCACTTGCCACCCAGTCTACGCTTGGATAAGCCCTATGAGCCCTCAGTTTCTCCATCTGTAAAATGGTCATGTTTCCAGCCTCATATGCTTGCTGTCAGATTACATCAAACACCTAGTACTGGCCTCTGTCATAGCAGGTGTCAGTTAAGTTGATCGAGTAAATAATCACTTGCTGTTAAATTTGGCTCATAGTGTTGGAGGAAGGGAGGGGCAGTAAAACCTGGCTGGAATGAGACTGGGGACCACAAAATGGACAAACAGAATGACTGTAACAGAGCTATGCTTTAGGCTAGGCTGCAAATTATGGCCATCAGAGATTTTGAGTGCACTACGTGTATACACGTGTGCATGCATATACTTCCAAGTCTTCCTTTAAAAAGGAAGCTAATAAAAGAGTAGATCTTAAAAGTTCTCATCACAAGAAAAAACTTTGTAACCATGCTTTTTGGTGATGGATGTTAACTGAACTTATTGTGGTTATTGTTTTGCAAAATATACAGACATCAAATTGTCATGTTGAACACCTGAAACTAATACAATGTTATATATCAATTACAGCTCAATACACCTGGGATGGGGGTAAGGAAGCTGGTGCTTTTCAAAGCCTTGATTGAAACATGTGAAATGTGTTTCCCCGGGGCTGTCAAGGGAGCACTTTTTTTNTTTTTTTTTTTTTTTTTTTTTTTTTTGCCAAGCCTTGTTTTCATTAAGGCGTAGTGACATACAGTATATAATTTGTTTGGGGTGAAGCTTTAGTTTCAGGCAGGCTGATGAAAGTGGAAGCCAATGAGTCAAGGTTGTCTCCTTTCTCCAGATCCTATAGCCAGCCTGTTTGGGTTTCTCTTTGGTCTCAGCAACCAAAGGAATCTTCCTCTTTAAAAACCTTTTTTATTTAAAACTTAAAAAACCCCCCACCTTTAAACATACATACATGCAGAAGGTGCGTACATCCAAAATGTATAGCTCAATGAATTTTCATAAACTGAACACATCCATCCAGGTCAAGAAGCAGACTACAGGCAGCATCCTGCATGTCCTGCTTATGCCCCCTCCCAGTCCCTACCTGATTCCCCACCAAGAGAAACCAAAATCTCAACTTAAAATAATATTGCTTGGTCTTTCTAGTTTTTGCTTTTTATATAAACAGAATCATGCACTCTTTTTTTAAAAATTATGTTAGTCACCATACAGTACATCATTAGCTTTTGATGTAGTGTTCCACGATTCCTTGTTTGTGTATAACACCCTGTGCTCCTTGCAAAACATGCCCTCCTTAATACCTTTCACCAGGCTAGACCATCCCCTCACCCCCCTCCCCTCTGAAACCCTCAGTTTGTTTACCAGAGTCCATAGTCTTTCATGGTTTGTCTCCCCCTCTGATTTCCCCCCTTCATTTTCCCCTTCCTTCTCCTAATGTCCTCCATGCTATTCCTTATGTTCTACATATAAGTGAAACCATATGGTAGTTGTCTTTCTGTTTGACTTATTTCACTTAGCATAATCTCCTCCAGTTCCATCCATGTCGATGCAAATGGTGGGTATTCATCCTTTCTGTTGTCTGAGTAATATTCCATTGTATATATGAACCACATCTTCTTTATCCATTCGTCTGTTGAAGGGCATCTCGGCTCCTTCCACAGTTTGGCGATTGTGGACATTGCTACTATGAATATTGGGGTGCATGTGCCCCTTCTTTTCATTCCATCTGTATCTTTGGTGTAAATACCCAGTAGTGCAACTGCTGGGTCATAGGGTAGCTTCATTTTTAACTTTTTGAGGAAACTCCATACTGTTTTCCAAAGTGGCTGTACCAACTTGCATTCCCATCAACAGTGTAAAAGGGTTCCCCTTTCTCCACTTCCTCGCCAGCATTTGTTGTTTCCTGCCTTGTTAATTTTTGCCATTCTAACTGGTGTAAGGTGGTATCTCAATGTAGTTTTGATTTGAATTTCCCCGATGGCTAATGATGTTGAACACTTTTTCATGTGTTCGTTAGCCATTTGTATGTCTTCTTTGGAGAAGTGTCTGTTCATGTCTTCTGCCCATATTTTACTTGATTATTTGTTTTTTGGGTGTTGAGTTTGAGAAGTTCTTTATAGATAGAATCATGTACTCTTTATGCTTTTGTATCTGGATTCTTTGGCTCAATGAGCTATCTGCGCAGTTCATGAGTTTCTTGTACATCCTTTGACTCCCCCGTCCTGTTTATGGCACCATATTTCATTTTATGAATAATACTGCAATCTGTTTATCCAGTCTACTGTTAGGGGGTATTTTCCAGATTTTCTTCCCATCTACCTATCTCCCCAGCATGCAGATTATTTAACGTTTCCCAAACCTACAACATTTACTTGGAACCTGAGGGTAAGAAGGAAGGTTCTTTTGTAAATTCAAATCCATTCCTGTCCTGTTGCCCACGCTGCCCATGTGTCTTCATTGGCTCACTCACTTGGCCAGATTTCAAGGAGTGGTGTGTAAGAATTCATTCCTTCACTCCCCCCAGCCCTCCCTTCTGCCTGCCAGTGCCTGAATCCCATTCTTAGAGGCTCTTTCCTTTCCCACTGCAAAAATGCAAGTATGCTATAGAGAAGGCATGTTCTCTTGAGCCTTCTGTGTCATCTGTCCCCCAGGGAGAAGAAAGATACAGAGCTTTTCCTGAGAGTTGACCCAGATGGGGGATCCAGTGGCACTTGATATCTGAAGGAAGAGGTCTTTCATCTAAGAAGGAAGGGAGAGGGAAAGTACCATGAAGTGAGGGTGAGGTTGTGGACTACCAACTCAGTGTGGCTCATGATTCTGCCTGTGTCTGGCCCACTTTGGGCACTGTGATTGAAGTGAGAGATTAGATCTGGGATCTGGTAAAGCCCAGTACAAAAACTGTCTTTAGTCCCACCTGGTCTTAAAGTGTACTTTTATTGCTGTCTCACCAAGGAGGAAAAAGCACTGCAATTAAAACTGTGTCATCCTGCTTTCTTATCATTTGGAATTTATCTTTAACTTACTGAAAGAGCTCTTTCAGATTTAATTACATCAAGATTTTATCATCTATTCGTCTTGGGTGAACATAAAAAAATACAAGCAAAACAAATTGGTTAACATATTCTAGATTTCTCAACATTTAGAGTCCGATTATTCTGATTTGCTTTTGACTACAAGTTGATTCCTGTAGTTCCCTCTCACTGCCTAGCAGTAATGTCCTCAATGTCCTCAAGAGCTAGGTTCGTGTAGCTGTACCAGGTGTAAAATCCATACAAGAACTGAAAGCCCTTTGCTTTGGACTTGTAAGCTGGTTTTGCCATTATGCAAGGCTAACCTGCTTTCAGTTCCTGCTTGCAGGGGCTGCTAAACCCATATTTCACCTTCTTCCCATCTCCACCCCAATCAGCGCTCTGCTCTCAGCTGCCACTGCTCTGCCAGTTTTGATGTTGGTGCTTTTGATATTCAAGCATGTGCAGACCACAGTTACTATATGAACTTCCTAGAGGAAGTGGTTTCCAGGAAACTTTGGAGATGAATCTCAATCTATCCCAACCTCAGAGCTGTTAGGATGGGAAAACAAGTCCGTCTTAGAACCAGTGCTTCACTATAGCCGCACGGCTGCCTGCAGGCTGGCTCCCAGGCCCCCAAATCTGAGACCTCCTACAAGTCTGCTGCCTCATCACCATCACAGCCTGTGCCTGCACACTTGACTTTTCTCCATCTTCTGGAAATATTGTCTGTAGAAAGATTATGTCGCTCCACTCCCTACACTCTTCCAAAAGTAAGCCTAGTAACACAGCTCGGTGATTTTTCTGGAGCAAAATGGAAAGGCACTGCCAGCCTTCAGACCCAGGGGGGCTGTGGGTGTGTAAATTATCTAGTTGTGAAACAAGTCAGCATCGGAGCAGCCCCTGGAGGGTCAGGGGTGGTGCTGCCTCCTGCTTCCACTCCTAGTCTTCAACACCCTGACCCTCCTTGTAGGGTGAGCCACAGTGTGCACTGATAAGGGACTGAGCCTGGGAGAGGAGCCGGAACACAGTCTGAATTTTCTGCTTGATTTTCCCAGTTTGCCCGGTGATGTGTTTTAGGACTGGCAGATGGATGTTCTGTTCTTCAGTGCTGCTCCATTAAAGCGTTGCCCACGAGACTCCTATGAAAACAGTTTGTGCTGTTTGTTTTTTTGGACAGAGGTTCATTCAGGAACAGACTGAGGCAGTTCCCCAGGGGAACTTGACTCTTTATTTTGAAAGGCTTGGGAGCCTGGAAATTTCATATTCATCTCCCTGACTTCAGAGCCCGCCAGAGAAAGGGTTTGGAGGGTGGAAAGGTGATGGCTTATTTTCCTTTGTAGAGTTTCATAGTTGATGGCTCAGCAGCATCATAGCCACAGATTGAGGGCTCTGCCTATGCTACGTGTACATTTTAGGTAAATTTAGTTTCTTAGCAAGCTTCCTGGAAATGTGTGGGAGAGGTCCACTTTCATTGAGGAGAAATGCTGAGCTTTAGAGAGGAAAACAATGCTTCTGGTCTGAATGAAAGGGAAACCATCCTGCAGAGATGAAGAGAAGGCTTTTCCTGGATCCCTGAAGAGATGTGAAGGAAAGAGAGGAAAGGAAAGGGAGGTGGTGTGAGGCTGGGGGATGGCAGGAGACCCCACAGCAGGAATGTGAATAACTGATCTCAGTTCTCCTCTCCTCTCTAGTATTATGTATCCACACCCTTGCCACACCCTTGCCTCATGGATTGGCGCGGGGGTGGGGGGTTGGGGGGGGTTGGGGGTGCTGAGTATTTGCCCTACCCCTTGACTTTAGTTTTGCCCTCTTAACTTGATTTGGTTGGTGAGATGTTAGCAGATATGACATGAATGGAGCCTTAAAATGCTCTTTTAAAGAGGATTTTGCTCTGTTGCATTCTTCCTGTTCACCATGGTAAAAACATGCCTCAGATATCTGCAAGACCAAGGGCAATGAGGAACACGTGGAACAGACCTGGACCCAATCCACAATGTGTGTCATGCCCACCCAAAGTCTACACTAAATCAGCCATACCTCAGCTAATCTACTGATATGAGATCAGGGAATAAATTCTTATTGTATGCCACTGTGTTTTGGGATTGTTTGTTACATAGCATGTTGTGTCAATAGCTGACTAACACAGAAATCTGTGTTTTGTCCTCTCAAAACTTCAATAAAGTCAATAAACTCATGACACGCTTGAGACAAATTATTTTTTTAAATGGAAACCAGTGGGGGGTTGGGCTTATGTATGAATTGCATGACAATATTGAGGGAGAAAGAAACATTTTGAAGAAAGCTCTAGATGAAGAGAGGCCCTAGGGAGAGCTTTGGAACCTCACATGGGCATGGAAATTGGGGTTGAGCAAAGTTTTACCAGCTCCCTGAGAGGCATAGACCACCCAGATGACATCCAGTTTAAATAAGAAAGAATACAAGCTAAGGACCAAAAATATGGGTGTATTAGTTAGGGTTCTTCTGACAAACAAAATGAACAAGACGTGTATATGGTGACAGAGAGAGAGAGAGAGTATTAAGGAATTGGCTCACATGATTGTGGAGGCCAGTGAGTCCCAAAACTGCAGGGTGGGCCAGCAGGTTGGAGACTCACGGAAGAGCTAATGTTGTAGTTCATGTCCAAAGGCCTTCTGCTCATGATGTTCCCTCTTGTTTGGGGGATGTCAGTCTTTTGTTCTCTTCAGGCCTTCAACTGATTGGATGAGGTCCCCTCACAGAGACCAATCTGCTTTACTCAAAGTGCACCACTTTAAATGTTGGTTGGATTAAATGTTACTCTTATCCAACAACACTCTCACAGAAGCAACCAGAATAATGTTTGATCGCATGTCTGGGCACTGTGGCCCAGCCAAGTTTACAGAAAATTAACCATCACAGTGGGCTTTCATCTTTCTCTGGCCCTGAGGAAAATAAACCTATTGGTTCCATGCCAACAAGTTGAAAGTTAGCAATAAGAAGGCCAGCATCCAACCACAGTGCTTTTATTCACCTTGTGATCATATATCCCAGTGGAAGTGATTGGGGCTATTGTTGAAGAAATTTTGAATTGGACCCACTAAATTCACAAAGCTTTGTCAAAATATCATTCCTAACATTCTTAAAAATATCTCTTACTGAATTATAATATACATCCACAAAGTGCACGAATCAGTGTAGCTTAATGAATTGTCACAAAGTGAACCACACTGGATCAAGAAATAGAACGTTATGAGCAACCCATTACCCCCTCTCATGTTCCTTTCTAGTCACTACCCTCTTCCTAAGGGTAACAACTACTTTTCCTTCTAAAACCACAGATTAGTTTTTGCCTGTTTTATACTTTATGGCAGGTGTATTTTTCAAAGATGTTTGTACTAATGTATCCCATCTTACCCCTTCTGAAAATGTGATGCTGACCTTCCTCTCTTGAGAGGTAGAGTCTCTATTCCCTCCCTTTGAGTGTGTATGGACTTGTAACTATGGTGGAAGTGACACCATGTGGCTTCTGGGGCTAAATTATAAAAGGCAATATGACTACTCCCTGATTCTTTTGGGATTCTCACCCTTGAAACCCAGCCACTCACAAGGCCAAGTGTATATGTTCCAACCACAGCCCCAGTTGGGTTCCTGCTGATAGACAGCATCAACTACCACACACATGAGCAAAGAGCCCTCAGATGATGTAGGTTTCAGCTTCCAGTGTTCCCTTCTGCCTCAGAGTGGAGCAGAGATGAGCTGCCTTATGGAGCCCAGCCCAAATTCAGATTCATGAGTAAACAAATATTGTTTAAAGCCGCTAACTATGGTATAATTTGTTACACAGCAAGACGTAACTACAACACGATTTATGCAGATGGCGTCATATAGCATGAATACTTTACTTACTTTCAACATGAGATTCTTCCATGTTGTTGTATGACTGTAGTTGTAGATTGTTCATTACTATTCCTTTATGGTATGTAATATTATATGAATACAATACGATGTACATATTCATTGTGCTGTTGCCAGCATGAGTTATTTCTAGTTTTGGGACTATTAATAAAAGCCAAACATTCTAGTACATGTCTTTTGGTAAACATAAGTATGTATTTCTGTTGGGTATGTACCCGGAGTTGGAATTGTTGTGTCCTAGAGTATCTTTATCTTCTGCTTTACTGGTTATTGCCAAGAAGTTTACTAGTACTTTTTCTGAACAAAATGTTAAAAACAATTTTCCAGGCTTGTTTAAGGACTGACCTGAAGGTTGATCCAGTGTAGGGAGGGAGGTCATATCAGAGGTGTCCTGGTCATCATTAGAAAGGCTCTAGGTTAAGACTGATTTATTCACTCTGAAAGCTCAGGGCCCAGTAGACTTACAAGGAACATAAACTTTAATAGCATCAATTTGCAGAATGGGAGCCTCCCAGTGTAGCATGACCTTGGAGTAGCCCTTTCTGATGATCCTCCTTTGCCTTCCCTTTAACATATTTGTAAAGACACACAAAATCAAAATATGGTCTCATCTTTGGAAACTGTCATTGCCACAGTCCAAGGAAGTTACCTGTAGGTGTTTCATGATTAAGGGATTGGGATAGGCCAGTGCTGGGTATTAAGGAGGGCACATATTGCATGGAGCACTGGGTGTTATACGCAAATAATGAATCATGGAACACTACATCAAAAACTAAGGATGTACTGGATGGTGACTAACATAACATAATAAAAAATTATTATAAAAAAAAGAAGATTCCTGAACCACACATCACAGGCCCTGCTCTGTAAAGCAGATTAGTTGAGAAAGATCCCAATGAAGGTAGGATAAGGCTAAGTTGCTCTTCTGTGTGCCCTTTAGTGTTCATTTTAAATGAAAATTATACCAGGGGCGCCTGGCTGGCTCAGTCAGTAGAGCATGCAACTTTTGATCTTGGGGTTGTAAGTTTAAGCTCCATGTTGGGTGCAGACATTACCTAAAAATAAAATCTAAACAATAAAAAATAAATGAAAATTATATCCAGCTGGCATCAAACCCGCAATGCACAATTGAAGTGATGACAATGGGAGCCATGACCAAGATCATACAGGCCCAGACAATGACAACTACATCATTGTTGCCATCTGGCCAGTAGCAATTATGAAGATGCCCCAGATGGTGGCCTTGATTTCAGGGGTGATGAAACGTTTAACGAATGTGCATGTTAGACATGGTCCAGCATAGCCCTTTGAATATCACTTCCATGCCACAGCTCCTTGCTAGGAGGGCAACTTACCTGTTGTACATGTTGATTTTTACCTTGATCAGCTTAGATGATTAAAGATTAACTTGAACCTGATTTCTGACTCTATCTGTAGCTTAGAAAAAGTATCAGACCTTCTTAGCATCCCTATGTCTGAATTCATCAAATTGTCAGATGGGCATTTTCCTGAAAGGTAACAGGAAGAAGTGTTCCTTGTTCTTTATCACCACCAAAGAGACTTTGGGGTGCTCCTAGCAGGGACCATAACCTTGGGATTTAGATTAGGCTATTTCAGCCTGGATATCATCCTCAGGACTAGTAATGCCCAGCAAAGTTGCTGAGAGGTCTGAGGTGTGGACAGAGACAGCAGGACCAGGAAGTGAGAGGGAGAGAAAGACTGAGAAGAGAGAAGCCATGAGAAGGCAGTAGACCAGGATGGAAGGAAAGAGGAGAGAAAGCTACATGTGAGAAAGATTGGTCGAGCCCTCAGTTGCCACACAGCACAAAGTAATGCACTTGAAAGATTCCTGTGAGCCTATAAAATGGGATGACGATGCTCATCATCATTATCATTACATCACCACCACCATCATCACCATTATCAACATCACCACCACCATCATCACCACCATCATCATCACCATCAAAACCATCATCATCATCATCATCATCATCATCATCATCAACATCATTATCATTACATCACCACCATCATCACCATTATCAACATCACCACCACCATCATCACCACCATCATCATCACCGTCAAAACCATCATCATCATCATCAACATCATTATCATTATCATTACATCACCACCATCATCACCATTATCAACATCACCACCACCATCATCACCACCATCAAAACCATCATCATCATCAACATCATTATCATTATCATTACATCACCCACCACCATCATCACCATTATCAACATCACCACCACCATCATGACCACCATCATCATCACCATCACCACCACCATCATCATCACCATTATCAACATCATCACCACCATCACCACCACCATCATCATCACCATTATCAACATCACCACCATCATCACCACCACCATCATCATCACCATTATCAACATCATCACCACCATCACCACCACCATCATCATCACCATCACCACCATCACCACCACCATCATCATCACCATCAAAATCATCATCATCATCATCATCATCATCATCATTATCATCATCAACATCATCCTCATGCTTGTGTTATGAGGATTCATCGAGGTGACAACTCTAAGGTTCTTACCTCAGCACCTCAGGTGGGGGGTGGAGGGCTGAGGAGATAAATGCTTAATTAATGTAGTGGATGTTTAAATTCTACACAGATAGTGATCCAGTTAATAAATAACAAAGATTCCTCTGATAAACAGTAAGTATTTTCCTCTGGAGAAAATTCTGGCTAATTTTTCCATACTACCCCATAGAAATGATCACTTTTCTAAATAGACTAGCACCAGGTAAATGTAATTGAAGCAAATGCAGTGACATATAAACCACTTCAGAATCCTGTTGGGACTACCATTTGCATGGGCAGTAGAGTCTATTAGTCAGAAGCTTGTGCTCTGCCTGGGTTTGAATCCCAGCTGTATGACCTTGGATAAGTCCGTAGCCCCTTTGAGCCTCCATTTATTACCTGTAAAAGGAAAATAATGGTAGCATTCATTACACAGAGTTGGTGTGAAAGCTAAATGTGGTTAGGTAAAAACTTAAGCAGGTCTTGGGCACATAGTTAGCACTCAGTACTTACCAGCTATTATATTTGCAGTGGAGCAGTAGGTCAGGGTCAGATTCATAGGGCATCCTGGTTAGGCAAATGCTGAAAACCATTTATTCCAGGTCAGACTAAAGGGAGTGAAATGCAGATTCCAAATTAGTCCTCCCCATCCCTCAAAGTCAGCCCTCATTGCTGGTGCTGTGTGTCAGGATGAGACAGGGGACACATGGCTCATATTGGGGAAGCTGTAATGAGCACTGAACACAGTTGGCAGGCAGCAGGAGGCAAGTTGTCATGCCAGGATTTGGTTGACAGAAGCAGCAGCTTCCTGGATATCCACATCGGGCAAAAGATGAACGTGTTCTGGTTTCTAAGGGCAGTGTCACCCTAGCAGAGTGTTGCATAATTACTTTCATTTCCTTAGCTTTCCTATCAAGAGACCACTTGTGTTTCCTTTGAAGGACCACTCCTCCCTCCTGGTGTGCCTGCAGCCCCACTCCCACCCGTGCACCTGAATGACTTACGGATGGTAAGGAAGTGGGTGTCTGCAGATGGGCTTGACCAAGGAGCCATTATCCCAGGCTTCACTGTCCTTATGAGACCTCAAAGTTGAGGTGGAGGGAGCAGGTGGGACTGGCCTACTGCACACAGCAGACATGTAGCTAGCTGCCCAAGGGACTTGTGTAGAGGCTCTTCTCCTTGGCAGTCTAGCATTAGCACCACTTCTTTTCTGGGGCTGCAGAATATTCCACCTGCTTCCTCTGTCCTGACTGCTCTGTTGCTTTTTCTACGGAAGCAGCTGCTCCCATGCTTGTGGTATGTCTGCCTTTCAAAGCTAGCGCTGAGCTAGTGCACAATAGGCAGACTCTAGAAGCAAAGACTTTCCATGTCTTGACTGTTCAGCTGGCTTCTGAGCCATCCAGGAAGTAGTGGGAACCTGCCTCCATGGTGCTCTAAATGGGAAATTAGCAAACACAATACGATAAAATTGGCTTAAATTGGGAGGATTGACGCTAAGGATATGAGATGGACGGGAGCAAAAACTGTAATCAGGAACAATGGCAGGCAATGAATGGAGGGAAATGAGAACCCCCTGGTGGTGCCCAAAGCCCAGTCTTGCTGGTCCTTCCCCCACAGATTCCTGTTCTTCAGGCTTCCAAGCTGATTTTGTTTATCAAACACTTGCTACTGGCTTCCTTGCACCAGACTCTCAGCTATGGGACTGGGTAAGCTTGCAGGGGCATCAGTCCCCCTGGGCTCTAGGCAGCCCAGGTCCACGATCCTCAATAAAAGGTTTGTGCAAACCCAGTCTGATTGCCAACTGGCCCCCACTTCTTCCTGCAGAGGACTTGAGTGCTCTTGAATCCACCATCTGTGTCCACAAATGTCATTAGCATGGATGCAAGGTTGGTGTGCCCGTGTTGTCTGTGAGGTTGGTGAAGTAGCAAACGAGCAGACTCAACCCCGAGAGGAAGGGAGAGGGTAGAATGAGGCAGTCTGCAGCCATCGTTGCACAGAAAGAAGTGGGATTGGGGCAGATAGTGAGGAGTTCTCTGTTTGGCAAGTTTCTGTATCTGGGGAGTCCTGAACTCGATGATCACCTCTGGTCAGATATCCCCAAGAATCCAGGCCTCATCTCAAAACTACTATCAGCACATGAGAAACTGCCTTGTAAGGAATTTCGCTACAACTCTGAGGAGCCGTCGAGTTCAGGACTCCCTGTTTTGAGAGGCGATCACTGCTTTGTGGGGAGTTAAAAAATACTTTTCTGATTGAGTCAGAATAAGTAGGACAATGTTCTTTAGTCAATTGACAGGCAGTGGAAGTGGATATAGAAGTTAGCTTTGCTGCCCTATGATACACTATTCAGGGTTTACTTGTTGCTTCAAAGGGTGTAATTAGAAAGTAAGCGCCATATAAAGAGGTAATGGCTCTACAAAGAACAGTCTTGTTGGTTTTCTCTGGCTGCTGTGACAAATCATCACAACCAGAGTGGCTGAAAACAGCACAAAGTGATTCTGTTATATTTCTGGAGGTCAGAAGTCTGAAATCAGTCTCTCTAGGCTAACGTCAGGGTGTCAGTAGGTTCCTTCTGGAGGCTCTGAGGGGTGAATCTGCCTCCTCGCCTGTTCTCCAGGCTTCCAAGCTGATTTTGTTTATCAAACACTTGCTACTGGCTTCCTTGCACCAGACTCTCAGCTATGGGAGCCTCAGCTTCTGGGGGCTGCCTGTCTTCCTTGGCTTGCAGCTCCCTCTTCCATCTTCAAAAGAAATCACTCCAGTCTCTGCTTTCGTCCTCATATCACCTTCTTGGACTCCAACCCTCCTGCCTCCCTCTTATAAGGACCATTGTGATTACATCTGGATCCATGCAGACAGTCTAGGATAGTCTCCCCATTTCATACATTTGCTAAATACCCTTTGTCATGGAAGGTGACACTCACGCGTTCCAGGGATTAGGATGTGGACACATTAGGGAGTAATTGTTCAGCCGACCACAGGGTCACTAGATCAGCCTTTTGGAAAATGAATCTACATTCTGTTAACACCAATGGTCTCCAGTAGACCATTTCTCTCAGGACAGTGGTGATGTCTTTGAGTTTGACAATGCATTTCCTGATTTATGAGGGAGAAATTGGAGTCAGCAAGGCCCCAAAGCAATGCCTCTTGGCAGCTCCTAAAAGGCTGAGCATTTTAAAAGCCAGTGGACATATTGGTGGAGGTAGAGGTCATGCACATGGATGGCACTATGGGGTAGCATGTGCAGAAGGAAAAACAAGTTCCCAAATGTCAGATCAGTCACAGGTCACAGAGAGAACAGTGGAAAACAGGGCACAGTGTCATGGTGAGTAGCCCAAGGTGAGCAGCTGGGTGGGGGCCGTCAGAGCTACCAGACAGGACTTGATACTTCTCCCTGAACACAGCTGGTGGGGTTTTCAGAGGTCCAGACTGATTGGTTTTCTCTCCCTGCTTTAGAACATTAGTTTTTCTTCTTGTATTTCTCCAATTGCTCCACTGTATGTAAATATGCAGGAGGTTTTGTATCAGCCGTGTCAGAAGGAATTTCACAGCTGTCTATGCTGAGTCGACAGCCAGCAGACTGGACAAGGACGGCACAACTGGCTCCTTCCACCCCACCAGTGCTTTCATGTGCATAGAAACAGACTTAGCAGATGGCCAAGGAACATCTGTTTCCTTCATGGGGAAGACCTGGAGGACCTGCTGTTTCAGGGTGGGGCAGAGAAAGCCCAGAGCCTACCCAGATAGATTAAAAATAGAAAATGCAACCACTATGGAAAACAGTATGGAGGTTCCTCAAAGATTAAAAATAGAGCTATTGCAGAAACAGACCCATAAATATGGAGAACAATCTGGTGGTTGTGAGAAGGGAGGGAGGTGGGGGATGGGCACAATGGGTGAAGGGGAGTGGGAAGTACAGGCTTCCAGTCATGGAATGGGTAAATCTTGGGGATAAAAGTTTCATCACAGGGAATACAGGCAATGATATTGTAGTAGTGTTGCATGGTGACAGATGGTAACTACATTTGTGGTAAGCATAGAGTAACACATAGACTTGTTGGATCACTATTTTGTACCCCTGAAACTAATGTAACATTGTGTGTCAACTACACATCAATAAAAAAAATAGAGCTACCATATGATGCAATTCCACCCCTGGATATATCCAAAGGAAATGAAATCACTATCTTGAAGAGATACCTGCACTCCTGTGTTCACTGCAGCATTGTTCACAGTAGTCAACACATGGAAACAACATAAGCGTCCAATGATGGATGAATGTATAAAGCAAATGTGGTATATATACAATGGAATATTATCCAGTCATAAAAAAAGAAGGACATCCTGCTACTTATGACAATGTAGATGGACCTTAAGGACATTATGCTAAGTGAAATCAGTCAGACAAAGAAAGACAAATAGTATGATCTCACTTTGATGTGGGATCTTTAAAAAAAACACCTTTATAGGTATGGAGAACAGATTAGTGGTTGTCAGAGGTGGGAGGTGGAGGGTGGGCAAAATGGATGAAAGTGATCAAAGGTACAAACTTCCAGTTATAAAATAAGTAAGGCCTGGGGATATCATGTGTAGCATGGTGACTATAGTTAACAGTACCATACTGTGTATTTGAAAGTTGCTAAGAGAGCTTATCTTAAAAGTTCTCATTACAAGAAAAAAAAACTTGTAACTGTGTGGTGATGGATGCTAACGAGACTTATTGTAGTGATCATTTTGCAATATATACATGTATCAAATCATTATGTTGTAACTTGAAACTGATAAAATGTTGAATGTCAATTGTATCTCAATTAAAAAAAATGCTTTGGGTGGGAAGGGAAGCTCCCAAGCCTCCATCTGGGGCATAAAGAAGAAAATCCTGGGCGAACTGACCAAGTGGGTGATCTCCTTCTGTCTTGTTCCGTGCACCCACCAAAATCACACAGATGCACACATAAACAACCCTTTTGATTATGCAGGTGGATGCATGGCCATGAGTCAACAGGTGGCATCAGGAAAATATTACTTTCTAAGTAGGCAGTATGAGAGAGTGAAGGTCTAGGAGACACTGTTTCTGGTTTGAATCTCCTTATTAAGACTCCAAACCTTTGGGACACTTGGGTGGCTCAGTCGTTAAGCGTCTGCCTTTGGCTCAGGTTATGATCCCAGGGCCTTGGGATCCAGTCCTACATTGGGCTCCTTGCTCAGCAGGGAGCTTGCTTCTCCCTCTGCCTCTTCCTCCCCCTGCCCCTGCTTATGCTCTCTCTCTCTTTCTCTGACAAATAAATAAAATCCTTTTTTAAAAAGACCCCAAACCTTTATGGACCATCTGTGAAATGAAAGTTTTATCTAAATCAAAGTGTTTTGATATTTTTGGGTGTCAGGACCTCCTCGGGAATCCCATGCTCATAGCTGCACTTTTCAATAGAAAGACATATAAAACCACATGTCCTGCTTGTGTCCCACCAAAAGCAGACACTCCAAGACAAGGACTTGAGTGCTGGGGGTTTATATGGGAGGTGAGTCCAAGGCAGTCCAAATAAGACAGTGGGGGAAAATAAGACTGAAAGGAGAGAAAAGCCACAAAAGTGTGTGCTAACCAGTAGGGGTGACTCTGGCAGACAGGGGCTCCATGCCACTGGAGACCCCTGAAGAACTGCTTCTCATAATGTGAGCCCTGGACCAGCAGCATGGGCATCCCCTGGGAGCTTGTTAGAAATGCAAATTCTCAAGTACCCACCCTAGACCTACTGATCAGTCCCAGTGGTAGGACTCAGCAATCCATGTTATGAAGACTTCCAGGTGATTCTGATGTACATTGAAGCTTGAGAACCACCAGGAGAGGACATGCCACAGAACTGTCCCATGGAGAGGTTGAGGGGTGGGGAGGCTGCAGTGATCATCCACCAACTGTCTGCTCTTACTGGTTGAAGTTGCTTGGCGATCTGGGTCCCTTAGCACTCTGGTTTGCTCTTTGCGTGGCCTGAGCGAGGTTCCCTGGTGCTTTCTCCAGCTCTCAGGTACAGAATTTGCAAAATACAGGTGCTTCAGATGGATGCTGCCAGTGTACACAGGAACTCTCCACCACGGCTGCAGGTAAACTCAAGAGGTTATCTAAAGGGCTCTGGGGTGGGACGGCAATAGAGTCTGCCCCACATACTGAGAATTCAGTGGCATTATACATATTTGCAAATAGAGGTGCAGATAGTGTGTGTATACATATATTCATTAGATTCATGGTAAGGGCCTAGTTAGATGTGGAGAGGATACTTATGTTCCTTGCTTATTGAAATCCTTATAGACCGTACCCATTCCATGGATTTACCAGTCTCATGTTTTGTAATAACATCATTTTGCCTCATCACCCATGCTGCCATTTGTGTGGAGAGACATAAGTTTTCTTTTTCTTTTTCTTTCTTTTTTTTTTGTGAAAAATAGCTCAAGAAGAAGTCATCAGCTAACGTTGGTCATGCAGGTGGAGAGAAGGTGAAAGTTCTTAGCTAGACAAGAGAAATACTCTCAAGAAATGATAGGCAATGGTGTCATCTGTGTATTATTTGGGGTGTTGGTGCAGAAAGGTGTTGGACTGTGGCTTTTCCAAGCGTCAAAATCTGCTGTGCTGTGTCCTTAATGGTTCTCATTGATTCTCCCTATCTAGCACAGGGAGGGACGTTAACAAGAATTAGGCAGGGTGCCAGGTCAGAGAACTGGCATACAAGGCAAAGTAATTACTTCAGTAGAACTGAGTCACTAAAAGAGAAGCTGAGGCAAAACCCAGTTGTCTGGTCTGAGCCGCATGGTAAAGATTAGAAGAAGGTTGGTGGACATTGAGATATGCATGGCTCCCCCAGTAGGATACATTCCAGGCTCATAGTTCCATAGCTAATTGCCCACCTCCTTGATGGATGGTGGGGCAGGAGTTTCCCAGGGGCTGCACATTAGCAGAAGTGACCCATGCAGTGTTCTTGTGGCGTCACATCACATCCCCAAGCCAACCTTTGTCTTCCACCGGGGTGGCAGTTTGCCTTTCCTGGGAAGCAGATATTGGGTCCAAGTTAGGAGTGTGGAAGGTTTACTACAGAGTAACAGCTGAGCGAGGAAAAGGAAGGAAACAGGATTGAATAGGGGAGCCGTTAGACCCCAGTGCAGACCTGGCAGTCTGTACCAACCAAGACTGCCCATCAGAGGAGTACCATATTGGATGAAAATGTCTAGACCCTTCCTTGTTTCACTGCCTTGGTCAGTCGCTGGGCACTGTCCCAAGAAGAATGTGAGTTTGGCTGGAGAGTCAAGGTGGACCTCGAGGAGTTAAAGCAGGAGGCTGCTAGTAGGACCAGGGATATAATTTTCAGGGCCTAGTATAAAATGAAATGGGGGCCCTTTATTAAAAAACTACTAAGAATGTCATGATGGTGGCAGCATGGCATTAAGCCAAGGGTGGGACCCTTCTAACTATGGGGTCCTGTGCAACTACAAGGGTCACACACCCATGAAGCCAGCTCTGGCTGTAGCTGACCATGCTGCTTGCACCTGCATAGCATGTCCTACCTTGAAGGGGATCTGAGCAGGGCACCCCCACTTTGCTGCAGATCAGGACTTTCTGTAAACTCAGGAGAGGTAACTCAGCCTGTCCCTGGGTGCCACCTATTACACTACAAAGGCAGCCCTCAATCTGTGAAGGGACATTTCTGTGGTATATTCTAGGTGGTTCCTCAGAGGGATCCCAGCAAGATTGGGCTGCAGTTGTCCATAGCAATATTCAAGTCAATGAAATGCATTTTATGGGCTTTCTCTTCTTCCATGTCCTACTCTGTCTACTCCTTCACCTTGGTGTCCTAAGATCACCTCCCAGATAAACTCCTTGCACCCAAGTCCTTGTTTCTGGCTCTAAAAATACATGCCCTCATTCAGGACTCCCTCAGGAATTGGTGCCTCTGATTGAACACAGCTAGAGAAGGAAGAAGCTGATGTTATTCACAAAATAAGTGATGTTTTCTCAAATATGTGGAGGAAGAAACTAAGAAAAGTAACTTTTGATTAATAAACAGAACACACCCATTGCTGGGAGAAACGAGGCCATCATTTGTTTTGGCTACCGTGAGGATCTCACCTGCCTTCTCAGTCAGAGACCCACATTCTCATGGCTAGTCATCCTTGAGACCCTGGGACAACCTTGGATTGAAGCTTTATTGCCAAGTATTGACTATCCCCTCTTTGTAATGGACTAATAACATTCTCTCTAAAGAATGGAAATTGAAATGGGTCCTTTCCAGTAAAGATCTTGAGTAACTTGCAGAATGAAGGAGGGTATTTCCAAAAAGTTGTTAAATTCAGGGCTACCTTAGATTAATTATTCCCTTAAGCTTATTGAAATACAATTGACATATAACATTATATTAGTTTTAGGTGTATCACATAATGATTTGATATATGTGTATATTGCAGAATGACACAGTATGTCTAGTTAACATCCATCAGCTCACATGATTACAAATTTGTTTCTTGTGATGAGAACTTTTTTTAAGAGGGGGGAGGGGCAGAGGGAGAGGGAGAGAGAGTCCCAAGCAGTCTCCACACCTGGCTCAGAGCTTGACGTGGGATTCAATACCATAACCCTGAGATCGTGACCTGAGCCAAAATCAAGCGTCAGACTCTTTTTAAAAATTTTTTATTTGTTTATTTGTCAGAGAGAGAGCGCACACAAGCAGGGGGAGCGGTAGGTAGAGACAGAAGCAGGCCCCCCACTGAGCAAGGAGCCCGATGCGGGACTCAATCCCAGGACCCTGGGATCATGACCTGAGCTGAAGACATGCTTAACTGACTAAGCCACCCAGCCGCCCCATGCTGAGAACTTTTAAGATCCACTTTGTTAGTAATTTTACAATATATAATACATAGTGTTACCTATGGTCGCATGCTGTACATGACATCCCCAGAGCTTATTTACCTTATAAGTAGAGGTTGGTAACTTTAGACTACCTTCACCTATTTTGTGCACCCCCCACCTCTGGCAAACACTAATCTGTTGTTTGTTTCTATGAATTCCTTTTTTAAAGATTGTACATTTAAGTGAGATCATACAGTATTTGTCCTTCTCTGTCTGACTGATTTCACTTAGCATAATGCCCTCAATGTCCATCCATATTGTGACAAACAGCAGAAGTTCCTTCTTTTTTATGGCCAAATAATACGCCAGTGTGTGTGTGTTTGTGTGTGAGTGTGTGTGTGTGTGTGTGTGTGTGTGTACCGCATTTTCTTTATCCATTCATCTATCAGTGGACATTTAGGTTATTTCTGTGTCTTGGTTATTGTAGAAATGCTGCAAATGAACATGAGGACACAGATATCTCTTCAAGATAGTGATTTTGTTTCCTTTGGATATAGTCCCAGAAGTGGAATTGCGGGGTCATAGAGTAGTTCTATTTTTAATTTTTTGAGGAACCTACATACTGTTTTCCACAGTGGCTGCACCAATTTACATTCCTACTAATGGTGCACAAGGGTTCCCTTTTATTTTATATCCTTAACTAACATTTGTTACCTCTTGTCTTTTTTTTTTTTTTAAGATTTTATTTATTTGTTCGACAGAGATAGAGACAGCCAGCGAGAGAGGGAACACAAGCAGGGGGAGTGGGAGAGGAAGAAGCAGGCTCATAGCCGAGGAGCCGGACGTGGGGCTCGATCCCACAACGCCAGGATCACTCCCTGAGCCGAAGGCAGACGCCCAACCGCTGTGCCACCCAGGCGCCCCACCTCTTGTCTTTTTAATGGCAGCCATTCTAAAAGTGTGAGATAATATCTCGCTATGGTTCTAATTTGCATTTCCATGGTAATTGCCCTGGTTTTTTTTAATTTTCAGTGTGTGTGTATACATTGATCGTTCATGTCAGGGTGAATACTACTATTCATATAAGAATATAGGTCAAGGAGAGTGGGGCTGGGTTCATGCTAAAGAAATGAGGGAATTATTGTTATAAGTGAATTTTGGAGATTGTGGTGAGTTCTCTGATAAGCTGTCCAGATCCACCTTATGAAAGTCTAATTCTCCCAGCTTCTGGGAGTGCTGCTGGCAGATAGCCCTTAGCTGTCAGCCATTGTGGGGACTGGCTGGTTGCAGGTCAGTCCTCCTGCCAGAGCCAGCCTGCATCCAGTGATTGGTCAATGTGGGGTATGAAGGCCTGGCCCTCTGGTCCCTGAGGAGCAAGCACTGGAGGCCACTTGAGCACCAGAGCTCCCCATGAGATTGGCTGAATGTTGAGACTGTATCACAACCCAGCTTTTCCCTCTGCCCCATCCTGCTTGCATCCCTTCCTTTCTACAAACATTGACCCCAAGAGCCCTCCCTATAATATTCATTCCAGAGTCTGCTTTCAAGGAAACCCAACCCTTAACAGTGACATTATCCGTGACATCTGTGTTAATAGCAACTCTCTGTTAGGGAAGCCCTCGGTTGCATCTTGCAAATTGGGTTTGTCCTAGGGTCAGACTTCTCTGTTCAACAGCCTTTCTTTAGTGGAAATTTCAAGAAGCCTCAGTGTTTAGAACACTGCTCTTCTTAAGATTTCAGGGAGAGGGCCAGTGCACAGTTCCCAGTGACACATCTGTTCTGTAGCTAGGGAGAGAGTTTGTTTTCTTTTAAATTGAGGTATAAATAATATACAGTAAAATGCAGATTTTAAATGCATAGTTTAATGAGTTTTGACAAATGTTTGTGCCTGTGTAACCAATACCCCTGTCATGATAGAAAACATCTCCTTTACCCCCCAAAGTTTACTTGTGCCCCTTTTCCAGTCAATAACTTCACATCAGGCAACCCCATTCTGATTTCTATCACCATAGCTTTGTATGGGCCCTTTTGCAATTTCACATGAATGGAAAGATACTCTTTTGTATTTTGTTTCTTTCACTTAACATAATGATTCTGCGATTCACCCATTGTCTCAGTCAGTTTGGGCTGCTATGCAAAAATACCATAGACTGGATGCCTAAACAACAGACATTTATTTCTCACAGTTCTGGAAGCTGAAAGCCTGAGATCAAGGTGCCAGCATGGTGAGTTCTGGTGAGAGCCCTCTTCCTGCCTTTTAGCTGGCCATCTTCTTGCTGTGTGTCCTCATATGTCAGAGAGAGGGGAAGCAATGCTCTTTCTCATGTCTCTTCCAGCAAGGGCGCTAATTCTATTATGAGGGCTTCACCCTCGGGACCTAGTTACCTCTCACATGTCCCATTTCCAAGTACCATCACAATGGGTACTAGGATTTCAACATAAGAACTTTTAGGGGACACCAACATTCAGTCCATAGCATTCAAGTTGTTGCATACATTACTAGTGTCATGCTTTTATTGCTGAGGAATATTCATTGTTTGGATATACTGCAGCCTATGCATTTTCCTGCTGATGGACATTTTGGTTGTTTCTAGCCTTTGGCTATTTAAACATTCATGTACAAGTGTTTGTGTGGGCATATGTTTTCATTTCCTTTGGGTAACAAGGAGAGGAATTGGTGGGTTATAGGCAAATGCATGGTTGACTTTATAAGAAACTGCTGAACAGTATTTCAAAGTGGCTGTATTTATTTATCCTTCCCAGAGTGAGAATTTGGCTATTTGATTGTCTTTTGATTCATAGACTTGATTCAATGTTGTAACAAATGGTGATCTTGTTGTTTCTCACACTTTTCTATCAAGCCCCTCTAATGTTAGAAGAGGAGAAAGTCATAGTTTGGAGATGGAGAGAGGCCTGAACCAGCTCACCAAGCACCAGTGAGTCTCATGGTTTATCCTAAATGTTCATGGAAACTTGAGTTCTACTCCAGGGTGTATCTGTATTTTTTTTTTAAGTGAAAGTATTGGAGCTGCATTCCCAGTCAGATGCTCTGAGGTGTACTCTGGGGATTTAAACCTGTTCTTGACAAGCATACAACTAGCCACCTCCTTTGTTTTACAGATTACAGTTCACCTGCAGTGAGGTCAGGTAGCTTCTCTAAGGTCATAGAGCCATCTAATGAAAGAGCCAATTACTAGACCTAATTTTCTTAACCAGCAGAGAAAAATAAACTTCTGCAGAGCTGGGTCACTCCCTGTACCCTGGTCACTCCTCCTTATTCCTCAAGTACAGGCAGTGAGAAGTTTCACTGAATGCTCTTTTCTTTCCCACGGAGAGTTTTGTAATGTTTTAGATCTGCTCCCCCAGCTGATGAAGCCATTGGCTCCAGTTCCTCTGAAGGGAGAAAAGTGCTTTAGTTTTCCAAGAAATTAAACCACCTTTCCCTTTAAGCAGCTTCAGGATGCAAGGTCACATGAAATTCACATGGAATAAACTGTTAATATACCAAAGGGGATGCCAGCAAGTGGGAATAGTGATTAGAAACACAAGCATCAAACTGCAGGAAACTGCCCAGAAATAGCAGCCTCCTCCAATCCCCTGCTGGGGAGATTAGCATGTAAGGAGGAGATGACAGTGATGTGGGAGACATCTGGCTCTGCGTTCTATCTATTGTTGGAGCAAGTGTCTCTTCTTCCCATTGTAAGCAAGAGGTTAGCAGGAGCTAGTTAGACTTGTACCTTGGATGGATTCACATCATGACAGCACCCTGATGCTTACGGGCTCTGAGCTGGCCTGTAGGTGTCCACCCAAACACCAGCCCTCGGCAGACCCAGTGTACAGAGGGGTCAGTGCCATGCCGTGATGGTTTCATCACCAGGCATCTTGTGGTAGTGGAAAGAGAAGATGTGAATTCTTGTAGTGAATCTGCCATGAACTGTGTGACTTTAGGCAAGTCATTCTGCCTCACTGGAAGTGTTTCCTCTTCTATAAAAGAAAGGGTTATTTATTTACTCATTCTTTCTTCCTCTCCTGAATTCAAAAGACAATGGAAGACTACATCAAAAAGTAATGATGTGCTGTATGGTGACTAACATAATAAAAATAAAATAAAATTAAAATAAAATGAAATACAAAAGACAATGGTTAAGCACACGCTATGTACCTGGCACATGATAAGCTGTGGGGATAAAAAATGAGTAAGGTAGGGCTCCTAGCCACAGGAACTTGGGTAAATTGCATTAATGCCCTAATTCTTCATCCCACCCTCTATCTAATCTATCCCCTTCATATTTGATTTTTAGCCCCTCCCACTAAAGAGGTGGAGTCTATTTCCTCAACTGTTGACTTCGGCTAGATCATGGGACTTGCTTGGGATCGCAGAATGTGGTAGAAATAACAGTGTGGCAATTCTGAGCCTAAGCCTTAAGAGGCCTTGGCGTGTTTCCTTCTTGCCTCTGCTGTTGCCATGAGAAGTACATGCTCAGGCTAGCCCACTGGTTCCAGGAGGAGGATGAGAGACACATGGAGTACAGCCATGCCAGCTGAGGCCAACCTGATCAGCTGACCCTCAGTTAATTCATAGACACAGAAGCAAGCCAAGCCAGGATCAGCAGAGCCCCTCAGCCCAGATCAGCACATTCCTAGCTGACCTATTGGTTACCTGTTGGTGGCCATAGCTAGCTGTACAGAGCTCTTGGGCCATCAGACATGTCCACACAGTGGGATAGTTCTCTGATAGAGCGAAATAAAATGGCGAGGAGGTGGAGGTGGGCTACATAGGTACAGAGGGGCAGTGAGCCCTAAGTGGGACTCAAGAAGGTCCGAGGAAAAGATACAGCCTTTACTCAGTCCTGGATAGTGAGAAGAACTTAGATGAAGTGGAGGGAAGGGGAGCTGGACTAAAGACAAAAAACTGGTTGCTTTAACTGTGAATACAGTTCAGTTATATTTTATTTGACCTGCACAGAAGTTTGGAATTTTTAAATTTGTTGCCAACATTTAAAAAATGGGAAGATTTCTTATTAAAATTCAGATTTTACCTTTTCTAGAAAAATGGAAAAATCTGGTGACCCTGGGCCTGCCTCCTTGCTTGGCAAAAATGTCTTGGAGGAGAGTAGTGAGTGCCTCTTTAGAAAGGTTGTGTCCCCTCTCATTCTATAGTCCCTTGGTCATTCCACTTCCCTCATTTATGAGACTTCCTACTCCCACAGACATCTGAGTCTGCACATCCTCAGTGTGGTCATCTTCATGGTCCCTGCTGGTTCAAAGTCCCTTATTCCCTTGACTCTGTCCAGTTGAGGTTATCCCATCTTTATGCTTTTCCCCATGGGTTTATCTTTCTTATTTCCAAGATTTTGAATCAGTCTTTTTATGTGCATCTGTTCTTTTTTCATATCTTTTTTATTTTTTATTTTTTTTATTTTTAAAGATTTTATTTTTATTTATTCGACAGAGATAGAGACAGCCAGAGAGAGAGGGAACACAAGCAGGGGGAGTGGGAGAGGAAGAAGCAGGCTCACAGTGGAGGAGCCTGATGTGGGGCTCGATCGCATAACGCCAGGATCACGCCCTGAGCCGAAGGCAGACGCTTAACCGCTGTGCCACCCAGGCGCCCCTCATATCTTTTTTAAATTAAAATTAAAATTTTGAGATAATTATAGATTCACATGCCACTGTAAGAAATAATATGGAGAAAGTTTGTGTACCCTTTATCCAGTTTCCTTTTTTTTTTTTTTTAAAGATTTTATTTATCTATTTGACAGAAAGAGACAGCGAGAGAGGGAACACAAGCAAGCGGAGTGTGAGAGGGAGAAGCAGGCTTCCCGCTGAGCAGGGAGCCTGATGTGGGGCTCAATCTCAGGACCCTGGGATCATGACCTGAGCTGAAGGCAGACACTTAACGGCTGAGTCACCCAGGCGCCCTGGCCCTTTATCCAGTTTCCTGCAATGATAATGCCTTACAAAATTATGGTACAATATTACAATCAGGATTTTGATATTGATACAACCTACCTACTCATCCATCTTGTTTAGATTTTCCCAGTTTTACTTGTACTTATTTGTATGTGTGTATTTAGTTCTGTGTAATTTTATCACGTGTAAGTTTGTGTATTCACCATTGCTGTAATGATATGGAACATTTCCATCCCCATGAAGACTCTTCGTGTTGTCTTTTACAGCAATACCCATTTTCCTTCCATTCCCTGGCCCCACCCCTCCATCCTTACCTCCTGGCAAACACTAGTCTGTTCTCTGTTTCTATAATGGGATTATACAGTATGTAACTGTTAGGACAGACTCTTTTCACTTGGTGTAATTTCGTGGAGACTTAAACAAGTTGAAGTGTGTATCAATAGTTCATTCTTCTTCACTGTGGGTACATTTCATGGTATGGATGTACCACAGTTTAACTGTTCATGTTGAAGGACATTCGGGTTATTTCCAGCTTTTGGCTCTTATGAATAAAGCTGCTGTGAACATTCATGTGCAGATTTTTTTATGAACATAAATTTTCATTTCTCTGGGATAAATGCCCAAGGGCACAGTTTCTGGATCAGATCGGTAATTGCATATTTAGTTTTATAAGAAGCTATCAAACTGCTTTCCGGGATGGATGTGCCATTTCATGTTCCCACAGCAACGTGATCCAGTTTCTCCATGTCATTGCCAACATTTGATGTTGTCACTCTTTTTTTTTATTTTAGTCATTCTGTTAGGTTTGCAGTGATATCTCATTGTGGTTTTGATTTATGTTTCTGTGATAGCTAATGATGTTGAATATCTTTTCATCATGTGCTTTTCAATGTGTGCTTTCTTTCACCTGTATATGCTCTTTGGTGAACTGTCTGCTTTTAAGAAAGCAAGTGACTTGATTTGGCTCCTGGAATCAAGGTGGATTCAAATTTTTCTACCTTCTTCAGCCCGAAAAGCCATAATCCCAGGCAGCAATAGACTATTTTCTTTAGAGCAGTCAGTTCGGAAGCCCCATCCCAGCTCCTGTCTTCAAGCCATGAACCTGGTATTGGTCTCTGAACACTTTTGTTCCAATTACCATGGCTGGAAAGTCCCAAACTATGCCTGGGAAAACCCACACTGGAAACACTTCCTCTGTGTTCATCCAGGGATCTTTGATTCTTCATTCCATACCACCTGCATCTTTGTTTTCCCGTAGAACATGGATATCATATTCTCAACTCGAACTCATGCTTATGTGTGTTTTTTGGGCTCTGTGCCTAATAGCCCTTTAGGTGATAAAAGGCTGGGTGGGAGTTAGGTCGGGTTACTGTAATGGTACACTGTAGGTACCTTGTCCATATCTTCTCAGCCCATCCCAGAGGCCACTTGCAGGCAGTTCTTATACATATTGTGGCTTCTTGTGTCTCTCTGCCTTAGGGCTTCTGGCTGCAGGTGTGTAGTCTGTCCATGAACAGGGCAGACTGAAAGTGTTGGGGAGTTAATGCCCAGAAGCAACCCTCAACCAAAGAGCAAATGTTGGTGGATTAATACCCCTGCTTCTTCCCTGTCAGTGATACAAGTTTGAGGCATGTTCTTCACAGACTCTCAGAGCTTGCCCAGCAGGACTGAGGATCCTTCCATGTTTACTTGTAAAGGCCCAATGCCCCACGAATAGTACAAAAAAATCCTTTTATCCCAAATGTTAACATTTGTCTTATTTGCTTTATCATTCTCTCTTTCTGAGTTCCTCTCTCTTTCCCTCTGCCCCAATACATCAGTACACATTTCCTAAAAAACAAGAAAATTCTCTTACATAACCACAGTAAAATTCTCCAAATCAGGAAATTAATGTGGATATAATACTGTTAGATAATCTGCAGATCTTATTCAAATTTCTCAATTTTCAATAGTATGCTTTATATAAAAAGAAACAAGTTCTGATTTAGGTTCCGTCCAGGATAATGCATTGTGTGTAACTGCCGTGTCTCTTTAGTCTCCATTAATCTGAAAGTTCTTCAATCTTTCTTTGGCTTTCACAGATGAGCTTGATATTTTTTTCTTCCATTCTTTTCTTTCTTTCTTTCTTCTTTCTTTCTTTCTTTCTTTCTTTCTTTCTTTCTTTCTTTTTTCCTTTTCTCTTCCTCCATCCCTCCTTTTCTTCCTTCCTTCCTTCCCCCATTCTTTCCTTTCTTTCTTTCTCTTTTTTTATAATAATTTTTTATTTTGTAATATTAGTCACCATACAGTACATCCCCAGTTTTTGATGCAATGTTCCATGATTCATTATTTGTGTATAACACCCAGTGCAGCATGCAATATGTGCCCTCCTTAATACCCATCACTGGCCTATCCCAATCCCCCACCCCCCTGCCCTCTGAAGTCCTCAGTTTGTTTCCCAGAGCCCACAGTCTCTCATGCTTCATTCCTCCTTCTGCTTCACCCCCTTCCTTCTTCCCTTCCTTCTCCTACCGATCTTCCTACTTCTTATGTTCCATAAATGAGTGAAACCATATGATAATTGTCATTCTTTGCTTGACTTATTTCACTTAGCATAATCTCCTCCAGTCTCATCCATGTTGCTGCAAATGTTGTGTAATCATTCTTTCTGATGGCTGAGTAATATTCCATTGTATAAATGGACCACATCTTCTTAATCCAGTCATCTGTTGAAGGGCATCTCGGCTCCTTCCACGATTTAGCTATTGTGGACAATGCTGCTATGAACATTGGGGTGCATATGGCCCTTCTCTTCACTNCATGATTTGGCTATTGTGGACAATGCAGCTATGAACATTGGGGTGCATATGGCCCTTCTCTTCACTACGTCTGTATCTTTGGGGTAAATACCCAGTAGTGCAATTGCTGGATCATAGGGTAGCTTGATTTTTAACTTTTTAAGGGACCTCCACACTGTTTTCCAGAGTGGCTGTACCAACTTGCATTCCCACCAACAATGTAGGAGGGATCCCCTTTCTCCACATCCTCTCCAACAATTGTTGTTTCTTGCCTTGTCTATCTTTGCCATTCTAACTGGCGTAAGGTGGTATCTCAGTGTGGTTTTGATTTGAATTTCCCTGATGGCTAATGATTTTGAACATTTTTTCATGTGTCTGTTAGCCATTTGTATGTCTTCATTGGAAAAGTGTCTGTTCATATCTTCTGCCCATTTTTTGATTTGTTTATTTGTTTCTCGTGTATTGAGTTTGAGAAGTTCTTTGTAGATCTTGGATACCAGTCTTTTATCTGTAGTGTCATTTGCAAATATATTCTCCCATTCCGTGGGCTGTCTCTTAGTTTTTTTGACTGTTTTCTTGGCTGTGCAGAAGCTTTTGATCTTCATGAAGTCCCACACATTCATTTTTTCTTTTGTTTCTCTTGCCTTTGGAGATGTGTCATGAAAAAAGTTGCTGTGGCCGATGTCAAAGAGGTTGCTGCTTATGTTCTCCTCTAGGATTTTGAGGGATTCCTGTCTCACATTGAGGTCTTTCATCCATTTGGAGTTTATCTTTGTGTATGGTGTGAGAAAGTGGTCAAGTTTCATTCTTTTGCATGTAGCTGTCCAATTTTCCCAGCACCATTTATTGAAGAGGCTGTCTTTTTTCCACTGGTTGTCTTTTTGAGCCAAGTTTCTGTTTTAACTTTCTCTTCTACCATCCCATCCTCTAATTCACTAATTCGTTCTTCTGCCTCATTTATCCTGGCTGTCAGAGTGTCTAGTTTAGACTGCAATTGATTCGTAGTATTTTTAATTTCTGCCAGATTCGCTCTCATTTCTACCCTTAGATATTCTATATTCTCATTAATATTTTCGTTAATTTTTTTCCAAGCCTACACATCATCTTGACCATTGTTACTCTGATCTCCATTTCTGACAATTTGGTTATATACATATCCATCATTTCTGATGTCCTTCTTCTGATGTCCTTCTTCTGATGTCCTTCTTCTGTGTCCTTTCTTTTCTGAGGGTTTCTCCTCGTCATCATTCTGATGAGGAATTTTGCGGGGATGCAGAGAGCTTAAATTATTGACCCGGATCCAATCAGTGTGCACCTGTTTTATAGGGACCTTAGGGATGTGGGCTTCTTGATTTTTCAGCCTGCCTTCTGGGGGGACTGCTGCACTGATACTCAGGCAACCCCATTTGGGTAGAGTCTCCCTGTCCCCTGCGAGGGGGGATGGGGATGGGCACAATGTGAGCTAGTATTTCCGGGCTTTTGTTCTCTGGTGGCTTTCTCTGGTGGTTTTCTGTGACTCTTCTGAGAGTCAGAGGAGCAGTGGCCGTATCCTAGCCTCTGTCTCAGAACAGAGAGATCTCAGTCTGCTCTTCACCGAGCTCTCTCAGCCACTTTAACTCTATTTTTGTTGGTGCTGCCAAAACCCCCACAGCGTCCTGGGTTCTGCGCCCCACAGGTGCTCTCCCAGCCCTCACTCCAGGGCCATCTCATCTCTGTCTTTTGCTTCTAACACCGCCAGCCACCCCTGGTTCCTGCGTGCTCCCGAGCTCCCTGTTTCAGTGTGGTTCGCACGTGCTCCGGTGCTCCGGTTTTCAGTCTGGTGCCTTGCATGCTCCCGAGCTCCCGGTTTCAGTCTACTTTGAGGGTGCGCTCCAGAGCTCCAGTTTTCAGTTTGGATGCGCGTGTTCTCGACCTCTTGGTTTTAGTCCAGTTCCAGTGTCTGCTCTGGAGCTCTGGTTTTCAGTCTGGTCATACGCACGTTCCTGGACTCACAGTGTAAGTGTGCTTTCTCGAGGGTGCGAGTCTGCAAGTCCAGCCTGCTCCCCAGTGCAAGTGGCTGCTGCTTCCCGGTGCCCGAGCGCAGCGGCTCCCTCCCCCTTCCATTTATCTTCCGATACCTGTGCGCGGATTCACAGCTTCCCACTTCTACCTCAGTACTCAGCGCTGGAGATGTTCGTTTGTAGAGATCCTGATGTATCTTCCTGCGTCTCAGGCTGATTCCGTGGATGTTCCTGCTGGTCTGGTACCTATCCAGCTCGACTCAGGGGACCAGCTGAAAAAGGGGTCCCCTACTCCTCCACCATCTTTTCCTCCTCCCTCTCTTTCCCTTTCTTTCTTTCTTCTTTCTTTCTTTCTTTCTTTCTTTCTTTCTTTCTTTCTTTCTTCTTTCTTTCTTTCTTTCTTTCTTTCTTTCTTTCTTTCTTCTTTCTTTCTTCTTCTTTCTTTCTTCTCTCCCCTCCTCTCTCCCTCCCTCCCTCTCTACTTCCCTCCCTCCTTTCTTTCTTCTTTCATTCTTCCTTCCTTCCTCCCTCCCTCCCTTCCTTCTTCCTTCTTTCTTTCTTTCTTTCTTTCTTTCTTTCTTTCTTTCTTTCTTCTTTCTTCTTTTCCCCTCCCTCTCTCTCTCTTTCTGAACTTTTTAAAAGTATAAACCAGTTATTTTGTAGAATGTCCCTCAATTTGGGTTTGTCTGATATTCCTCATGATTAGATTCAGTTGATGGGACCCAAGAAATGATGTGTGTCCTTCCCAGTGCATCCTCTCAAGAGGGAGATGATGTCTGTTAGTTCCATAATTGGTAATGTTAAAACTGATTGTTTTATAGAGTAGGAACTTAAGAGGAAGTCAGTAGGACCTCTGTTTTCTTTTGAGTGAGGATTCATGTGCGATAGCCTGGTGGAATCAGATTTCCTTCAGACATTCTTTCACGCGTAGCATGCAGATTTTTTGTACTTTGAGGGCAGGTCTATGCACATGGAAGGTGATGGATATGCCCGCATACTAGGCCTGAGCTCTGGCCTCAGGAATTGTGTAGGATAAGAATTCTGCTGTCCTCCCCAGCATCTTGAATTCAGAAGCAGCTGGGGAATGAGGTGATGGGGTAGAGACAGTAATGCTATGTCCCTCAGGCACTTTCTGTTCCATCCAGCTCTGGTCTAGACATATCAGGCTCACAAATCTGATTGGAAATATGCCTCTCCATGTAGGTTTTAGCTTCTTTGAGTACAGACCAGGCATTCCTGCTGCTATGTCTCTGTATTTGTGGTTTTCTAATGCACATAGCAGAATATCATGTGAGTTTGGACAAGTCACTTAAACTCTTGAATTTCAGTTTCTTAATCTGTATGGTAATCCTAATACATACTTTCTAGAGTAATGAAGTTAAGATGATATAATTGATATAGATGCAGCATGCATCTGGAACATGTAAATGCCCCATAAATACTATCTATTATTGCTAATGATGATAACTGAAAAAAGCCTACACTGGGAGTTAGGGAATCTGGGTTGAATCCTAGTTCAACCTCTTCCTGACTTTGTGACCTTACATGACTCCTAACCTCTGAGCCTTCATTTCCTCATCTGTAAACTGAGGATAATCATACCTTTACTGGCTGCCTCACTGGGCTATTGGAAGAATGAAGTGGGCCACTGTGTGTGAAAGCCATTTATCCAGTGAAAAATTAGGTAAACATGTGTAGACCCTGGCATCCTCTCTTCTTCATGAGTCTAGGCTCTACACCCATGAGGAGGGGCTGGGCTGTGTGATAGCAATGGGGCTGGAAATGACTGTTGGTTCTAAAGCCCCTCAGTGGAACCACTGAAAATCCTGCCTTGTCCCTCCCCTGAACCCTGACTCTCCCTAAGTTTGGCCCCAAAATGGCCCTTGGGACACCATTTCGCTCGCTAGCTGCTTACTGTGGCATTGTGCCTGTGTAGGCTCATTCACTATGTGGGTGACTGCTAGATCACAGTGGGGCCTTGGGCCCTGCAGATCCCTACCTCTGAAACTGGCTTGGCCATTCTGCTGCCCCTGGGGTGGAACAGACCCCCTCCTTTCATCTGTGTAATTGATACTGTTAGGCTTCCTCACAGATCATTTTATCAATTGTTCTCAGAATGTTTTTACAGATCATTTTATCAGTTGTTCTCAGCCTTGAATGCACATTGGCTATCACCTGGGGAACTAAAAAAAATTGGGTAGAACCCAGACAAGAATCTTTCTAAAGCCATTTCAGTGATGACAGATGGAGGATTATTGCTCTAGATTAAATTTTTCTCCAAGCCAGAATTTTAAGGCTGTGGGGACTCAGAGACAATCTGCCCACATGGACTTAGACCTCCCTCAAGTCCAGCTGCAGTTGGACCATCTGGTTAACCAAAGGACTAGCATGGTAAAGAAGTGAGACAGCCCCGTAAGGGCATTGCAAAACATTTTGCAAGGACATTGCAAAAACAGTAACTAACATTTATCAGCCTTTAGCTGGTTTTGACCCTACATGATTTGGCCTGATGGATTGAATTGGGAATCTTCCATCTATAAAAGTAAGACTCAACAGCACAAAGTGATTTCACAATTCATTCGATCCTTCTCATGATCCTGTGAGGTGGGGGGACTCATGTAAAACCCAGTTAACAACTGGAAAAACAGACTTGGGTGATGGTGAAGCGCTCAACGGCATTAATTGCTGAGTAGTGTCATGTCCTAATCTAGACCCTGCTACTGCAGTTTGTTACTCAACTACTTGTGTCTCCAACTTCTGTCACATTTTCCACAACTTCTAGCACAAGACTGGGCACATGGTGGATATTTATTACAACTGTTAAAAAGAATTTTTATAAAAAATGGCCAACATTTGTAAAGCATCTTATGGATTGCAAAGAACATTCATATCCATCTTCTTTTTATTAAAATGCTCACTGAGCATTTATGAATAAGTGAATGGTCACAAAGTTTGAAACATAAGTTAGATGTTTGTACCAGCATCTTTTCAAACTCCCTGAATATTCAGGAGGGCAATTTCATGATCCTTGCCCATGGATGACCTGCGTCTCTAGTCCAGTTAAGTTCCTGCCTTGATTCTTCATTCTTTTTTTTTTTTAAAGATTTTATTTATTTATTTGACACACACAGAGAGAGAGACAGCCAGTGAGAGAGGGAACACAAGCAGGGGGAGTGGGAGAGGAAGAAGCAGGCTCACAGAAGAGCATGGAGCCCAATGTGGGGCTCGATCGCAGAACCCTGGGGTCACAACCTGAGCCGAAAGCAGACGCTTAATAGCTGAGCCACCCAGGTGCCCCTGATTCTTCATTCTTAATGCCCATTCTTCCCAGCACCCATCCTGTAGCATCTCATGGAGTGGTAAACCTACATCCTAACTGGCTGCTCAGAAAACTCTTAGGTTTAATCATGCTTCTGCCTCTTGACTGCCAGCATGAGTTTGGGCAAATCATTTCTCTGGATTTCAGTATCTGCATGTGAAAAAGGGAAGAGCTGGACTAGATTGGTGGCAAATCAAGGCAAGTATATGCATCTCTCCTCACCCAGGCACAAGCCAGACACTGCTAATTGATTGTACAACTTCTCGCCCACTGTGTTTGGATGCAGGCTCAGAATCCTCTGAATCCAGACTGCCAAGCAGCCATTACAAATGAACTGAGTTAGCATTGAGGATGAAACCAATTAGCCATTCTGGCAGTGGATGGTTTCTGAATTCCCTTCCAGGTATCCTTTGTTCTCTGGTTTTAAAATGTCGGGACTGTGAGGAGAGCATACTGCAAGCTGTTATGATCCTAAGGGTGGAACTGGCAGCATAACTTGGGATGGCCGGTGCATTGAAGATGCTCAGCAATTTCTTCAAAGCAGTATTTCCCACGTTTGGTTGAACATTAGAAGCATCTTGGCCGCTTTTTAAAAAAATTGAGGTAGAGTTCTATCATACATATGGTAAAGTGCATACATCTTAGGTGTGGAGCTTGATGGATTTTTACATGCATACGTATCTGTGTAACCACTGTCCTAATCAAGACAGAACATTTCTTGCAACCCCAAAGGAGACCTTCTATCCCTTTTCATTAATACCCCAGGGATAACCACTATTCTGTTTTCTTCTCCACAGATTAATTTCTCCTGATCTTGAATTTTATATAAAGTGTGTAGTCCTTTGTGTCTAGTTTCTTTTGCTCATCTGAATGATTTTGAGATTCAGCCATGTTGTTGAGTGCATTGGTAGCTAGCTTAGTTATGTTGCCACTTAGTATTTCATTGCATGAATATATCATGCATTATCCATTTTCCCATTGATGGGTGTTTGGACTATTTCCAGGTTTGCACTGTTGTGAGGAGAGCTGCTCTGAGCCTTCCATACTTAGGTTCTGGTGGACATATGGTCTCATTTCTCTAGGAGTGAGGTGGCTTGCTGGGTCTGAGGGCACAGGTACAGCTAATCTTCATTATTTGTAGATTCTGTATTGCAAAATTGCCTATTTGCTAAAATACATTTGTAGCCCCAAAAGTTGATACCCATGCACTTTGGCAGTCATTTGTGGCCATGTGCAAAGCGGCAGAAAATTTGAGTTGCTCTTTCCAGCTGAGGTCAAACAAGGAAACTGCCTTCTTGTTTCAGCTCTCATTCTGAAAGCAACTGTCATTTTCACTATATATTTAGTACCATGGGTTTTTTTTCATTTCTGTACTTTTTGTTGGTAATTTCAATGTTTAAAATGGCCCCAAGCCAAATGTTGAAATACTGTCTATGTTCCTAAGATCAAGAGACTGTGATGTGCCTTATGGACAAAATTCATGTGTTAGATAAGTTTCGTTCAGGCATGACTGATAGTGCCATTGGCCATGAGTTCAATGCTAATGAATCAACAATATATAAAAGATGTCTTTAAACAGAAACACAAGTAAAAAATAAGGTTATGTATTGATTGGCTGATGAAAATGTTATGAGCAGAGGCTCATGGAAACCTAAACCTGTATTTTCCCCAAGAACAGCAGTTCAGTATTTACGAACTCAGCATTCATCACAACATTATAGGATATAACTGCCACAAACAATGAGAAGTGACTGTATGTTCAACTTTAGTAAATACTGTTCAATAATTTGCTAAAGTGATTATACCATCTGAGGAGATTTTAAAACTCCCCTTGGTCAAGCCAGACCCAAACCAATTAAATTAGCATCTCTGGTTGGGAGTCCCAGAGACAGTGGTCTTAAAGCCAGTGATTGTCACTGATAGAAATACAAGAAGAGAAGACAGGGTGGTCACAAGAGGCAACACTGTCTGTATACATAGCTGTTACTAAATGAATAGTTGTTGCTTTTGCTTGCATGTAATCTTTTTGGTTCTTTTTTTAAAAGATTTTATTTATTTATTTGACAGAGAGAGACAGCGAGAGAGAGAACACAAGCAGGGGAAGCAGGAGAGGGAGAAGCAGGATCCCCACTGAGCAGGATTCCTGACATGGGGCTCGATCCCAGGACCCTGGGATCATGACCTGAGCTGAAGGCAGACACTCAATGACTGAGCCACTCAGGCACCCCTGGTTCTTTTTAATTAAGTGTTTCGTTCTTTCTGTATGGTTTGTGCATTTAAAAACATATAATCAATGGGGAAAAAACAGTCGCTCACCTGGAATATAAATGACAAGAACCATCCCCAAAGCAAGATGCAACTCTAACTCACAGGCCTGGGCTTGATTATAAAGAGCAAACAACCGCTTGGCCAACAGAAATAAAGAATTACCTACCAAGGGGCGCCTGGGTGGCACAGCGGTTGAGCATCTGCCTTCGGCTCAGGGCGTGATCCCGGCGTTATGGGTTCGAGCCCCACATCAGGCTCCTCTGCTATGAGCCTGCTTCTTCCTCTCCCACTCCCCCTGCTTGTGTTCCCTCTCTCGCTAGCTGTCTCTCTCTCTGTCAAATAAACAAATAAAAAATCTTAAAAAAAAAAAAAAAAGAATTACCTACCAAGGCACATGTGCATCTCTCTGCACCTGTAGTCTTGAGCAAAAGGAGAACAGGGAAGTCACATAGCAATCAGAAATTTGCTGCAATAGGAAGCCAAGGCGAGGATTGATTTCCAAGTGCGAAAGAACAGCTCTGTGTTATTAGGAAATCAGTATCTCCTGTCAAAGCCATCAGTGCCAATTTCCACTGAAGTCTTCACAAACTTAGCTGAAAAAAATCCAATTTCCACTATCCCAAGAGGATTAGCTCTGTTGTTGAAATAATTATAACCACTTGGGTTAGATGGTGAGATTGTAAGATCCACTCTTCATTTACCAAAACAACCAAGAGCTGTTTACGGCACTTTCTTTACCTCTCCTTCAGGCACCACCTGAAGGTATCTATATATTTGCCTCCAGGGTGGGAAGCCCCAACCATTAGCACTCAGGGTTGAATTGGAAATTGCTGGAGGCCTGAGTTGTCTAGCAATTCTCAAAGTGTGGTTCCCAGACCACCACAACAGTATCACCTGGAACTTAGACATGAAAATGTTCAGGCCCCATCCCAGTAGGGTTGCCAGATAACACAGGATGCCCAGTTAAATGAGAATGTCAGATAAATAACAATAATTTGTTCAGATAAAAACAATTTTTTAATATAAGTATGTTCCAATCAATATTTGGGATTGAGTATTTATAATATTTGCGACTGTTTAACTGAAATTCAAATATAACTGGGAGTCATGTATTTTTGTTAACAAATCTGATGACCCTACATCCCAGACCTATGGAATCCAAAACTCTGGGGGTGGGGCTCAGCAAAATGTATTTCGAGGAACCTCCCCAGTGATTTGTATGTATGCTAAAGCTTAAGGACCATTGCTCTGGTATCAGCTTTCTATCCTACCTAGTTGATCAAGGAAAGGATTAATTTTACTGTAGTCATATCTCAGTGCTTGGATTTTTAAAAATTAATCAAATTTTTATTGTTATGTTCAATTAGACAACATTTTATGAGCAAGAAATATCTGAGAGCTAAGCCCATTTCCCCCCCTCACATTGGAACTAAATAATTCATTATCTAGCCCCTTTGTAACTCATGTTGGGCAGGGCCTCGGTTGCAGTCTCAGGAATTGACTTTCTCTAGGTACAGGTGGATGCTTCAGGGAGCACCTTTCCTGGGTTTTGGTGGCTTCCCCATTGCAGTTTGCTATCGCATGGGACCTCTGACCAGACAGGTGGCAAGGGTGTCTTGTGTCTGTGACCAATGGCAAGATTGAGGTACAGACTTCTTTGTCTCCATTGTTGCCATGCCACAGTAGCTATTGTACTTTTTCTTTCTTTCTTTCTTTTTTTTAACCTCTGGGAGCCTACTAAAGGCTTCTCTCATCTGAATAATGTGACAGTTAATATAATGATGCCATCCCTAGGCTTCTTTTCACAGCAGCACCTACTGCTTCACATAGGAACACACTATTACAGAGTATCTGAGCAGGGCAGGTCCAGGGCAAAATAACTAGAGAATGAGTAATGGTGATAACTAACAATAACCAGCATTTATTGAGCACCTCCGATATGCCAGGTGTTGTGCTAAGTGCATAACATATAACATCACAGGGATTATTAGTCTTCATAATATCCCTGTTAATTCAGGACTATTTTCCTCATTTTGAGATAAGGAAGTTGAGTTTTAGCAAGGGTATATAACTTGCTTACATTCTCACAACTAGGAAATGAAATTCTTGAACCTCCATTTGTCTAACTCCACAGCTAGCTCTAAACCTTAATGTCCATTGCTTTCCTCTTGGGAAATTAACATTAGTTAAAAGCCACTGTGCTAAACACCACATTCATTGGCCCATATCAGGCCCCTACTATGTGCAGGCACTGTGCTAGGTGTTATGAGAATCAGAAGTACCTTAGATACAGTCCCTGTACTCTGAGAGTCATACATGGGTGATGGGGCAATATGTTTGAAATAGTACCCAATATCTCTCCTCCTGTATATTTATCCTCCCTTCTGGAGCCAGGTCTTTGCACTCTTGCAAGGACTGGGCAGCGGAGAACACAGAAGAAGGGAATCTATCTTCTTTGCTTTTGAATTTTGGAAGTTTAATACTTTGGAGGATGGGAAGGACTCCCCAAATGGGTAAAATATTTAGGAGAACACTTCATGAGGACAGCAAGTCTTTCCCATCTTAGACTAGAAAGGGATTTGCAGGATAGAAGAAAAAGAGAGATGGCTCACAGGAAGTGAGGGTTCTTGGTCCTGTTTCCTGAGACAATCCCCCACTCCACTGATGTTTGTATGGACTACATGAAGAGGGTGGCCTTGGAC
Source organism: Ailuropoda melanoleuca (assembly GCF_002007445.2). Lineage (NCBI taxonomy): Eukaryota > Metazoa > Chordata > Mammalia > Carnivora > Ursidae > Ailuropoda > Ailuropoda melanoleuca. Next base: position 88,033,174 of record NC_048230.1, read on the forward strand.
CATACTGCCAGAGTGGGGCTCAGAAAGATGGCAAGTCCCAGGGTAGAAATGGCAATGCCATTATCTGGGCAGGCAAGGCTTTGGATGCTCTTATGGAGTTTCATACACTTCAACATGGCACAGTCCCAGACAGTGAACTTTTATGTACCCCAAATGTGCCCTGAAATAGCATCAAGAACTTCTAGACATGAAAGAGCCACAGATAGGAACAAGGGATGTCTCCATGGCAATGTATATGGACTGATGACTACCTTAGGACTCTTCAGTATGGAGGGATGACACTGAAGATCAGATGGTCCTTCCCCAGTAATGGCACCAAGCTTAGCTCCCCCAAAACTAAGATGCCATCCCTGGAAAGTAACCACAAGTTAACAAAGTTTCTGCTATCTAGGCTGAATGGGGACTTGAAATAGAAATTAAGGCTAGTGATAGGAATATAGCAACAGTTGTCTGGCTCACTTGTGCCAGGAGAATTTGTGGAAGACTTTGGAATTGGTGAAAAAAATCACTGGGTATCCTGTCTAGGGCACCCTTCCAGGCTATCTTAGCCTTTCATTGCCTTAGAGCTATCTTACAGCTCTATACATTATAGCAAAACTATAGTGATTAAAAATGATTCTTGTCCATAGAAATATAAATAATGTGAATTAATTGCAATTCGTGCAATTGTCAATGCAATTAATTATTGCCCAGTGGGTACTGGCCAGTTTTGCATCTGTTTATAGATTAATTTTGACATTTTTGATTGTCTATATACGTGGGTGTTTTTTGAGCTGATTACAGCATCTTACTGCTTCCCTCATTAATTGATGAGTAAGTAAATTTTTGATCTGTATTCATTTTTATAACTGTGTGATAATCATAGTTTTACCTTTGAAAAAATTATCTTTGACTTCTGATTTCTGGTCTGTATGTAAGGAACTTAGGAGTCTTCACTCCCTCTAAACAACCAGTAAAAATCTGAGCAAGATGAAAAATCAAAACTCTTCTTAGGTTTGTCAGAGAAGTGGGGTCAAAGGGCATACTGGTAACCCCCAGATTGGAGAAATGGACCGGTGGATACAGAGAATCACAACTTTCTGGTTCAGAAACCTCAAGCAAAAGCCTCCATGGATACCAGTTCCATGGTAGGAAAACCTGGGTAGGAGAAGAAAAGGATAAAGAAAGGAGAGGTAATCAGAAGGGGGAATGAAGCATGAGAGACTATGGACTCTGAGAAACAAACTGAGGGCTTCAGAGAGGAGGGGGGAGGGGGGAGGGGGAATGGAATAGGCTGGTGATGGGTAGTAAGGAGGGCACATATTGCATGGTGCACTGGGTGTTATATGCAACTAATGAATCATTGAACTTTACATCAAAAACCAGGGATGTACTGGATGTATGGTGACTAACATAATATAATAAAAAATATTATTATAAAAAATAAATAAAATCAAAAAAAATAACTGATGATTTGCTGGTGGCTTGGGGTGGACAAGTCTGAGAGGTAAAAACTTCAGGGAGACCCAGGAATTTGGGGGCCCCCATGCTTTTGCAAGTTTTACTTCCAGGAGCTCTACAAGGTTCTCACAGTGAAGATGGAGAAAAACCCCCTCAAGCTTCCCACTGGAGGAGCCCTTTTGAAACCCCAAGACCATTCTGTTCTTCTCAACAAGGTTTGTACTGAGCAGAAACTATTTTACCAGAGCTTAATCTATTGGGGTTTGAACAAATAGTCCTTAAATTTGTATGGCACCAGAAAAGGCCCCGAATCTCCAAGGAACTGTTGAAAAGGAA